>NW_028270176.1:316149-632298 GCF_037043375.1 Chiloscyllium plagiosum
CTTTCTCTCTCTCTGTGTCCTCTTTCTCTCTCTCTCTCTCTGTCCTCTTCTCTCTCTCTCTGTCCCTCTTTCCCCCCCGCCTTGTTTCCCCCCCACCTTGTTTCCCCCCCCCCCCCGCCTTGTTTCCCCCCCGCCTTGGTTCCCCCCCCCCGCCTTGTTTCCCCCCCCCCCGCCTTGTTTCACCCCCCGCCTTGTTCCCCCCCCACCTTGTTCCCCCCCCCACCTTGGTTTCCCCCCCCTGCCTTGTTCCCCCCCCCCGCCTTACAGGGTGTGTGGGGAAACACACTGAGAAATAAAAACCAATCAATTTGAAATGAAATACAACAATGGCACCAAAAGCACAGCACGATCCACAGCTCTCTCTGCCTTCCCCAATCTCCCACGTGACCCTGGGTCAGTGTCATTATTGCAGAATGAATGAACTGAATTGCTGACCATCCCAGTGACATTGAAATACACAGACATCACCGCAGAGCAGTTGACCAGAGGCTTGAAACATTAATACACACGTACACACAGCGAGATCCCACAAGCAGCAATCTAACCCCCCGCACATCGTGGGTGATGCTGGTCAAGGGTGACGAATTTGTGTCAAATCCCAAGGCCCCAGTTACCTTAGTCCCAGCTTCAAACCTGTTCCAAAACGACAAGGCCCCAATCCGACAGGACCCTGTTAACCAGAGGTCCCGGTAAAAGCCAGCCCTCCTCCCGAGAGAGAGGAGATTAAACCTTGGGGTCATACACAGACAAAACTCACCTGGCCCCACAGGCTGCAGCCTGTCATACAGGACTCAGGACTGCGTTCCCCGCTCTGGAGGAAGCCCACGCATTCCCTCCCCCCACACACAATGCTCTCTTCTCCGCCCCCCCCACCCCATGCCTTCTTCCCCACCCACGCCTTGTCTCTTCCCCCCCTCCTGTCTTGGTCCCCCCCCCCCCCCTTCTGCCTTGTCCCCCCAATCCAATCTCCTGCTCACCCTCAGGGTTACGGGGGGTGGGGGTGTGTGGGGAAACACACTGAGAAATAAAAACCAATCAATTTGAAACAAAATACAACAATGGTACCAAAAGTACAGCACGATCCCACAGCTCTCTCTGCCTCCCCAATCTCCCACGTGACCTGGTCAGTGTCATTATTGCAGAATGAATGAATGAATTGCTGACCATCCCAGTGACATTGAAATACACAGACATCACCGCAGAGCAGTTGACCAGAGGCTTGAAACATTAATAAACACGTACGCACAGTGAGATCCCACAAGCAGCAATCTAACCCTGCACACATCGTGGGTGATGCTGGTCAAAGGGTTGACGAATTTGTGTCAAATCCCAAGGCCCCAGTTACCTTAGCCCCAGGCTTCAAACCTGTTCCAAAACGACCCGGTTAACCAGAGGTCCCGGTGAAATCCAGCCCCCCTCCCCAGAGAGAGGAGATTAAACCTCGGGGTCATACACAGACAAAATTCACCTGGGCCCCACAGGCTGCAGCCTGTCATACCGGCCTCAGGACTGCGTTCCCCCTCTGGAGGAAGCTCTTGTCTGAAGGTTTCCTGCTCATCAAACACCACTTTTCAAATCCTCAGCTGGCCAGGAAGATCCCTTTGGGAGGCATTTGTGGGAAGGCTGAGCAGGAAATCTTTCACAGGGAGATAGCACATTAAGATCCCAGCTTACCCTCGACTTCCCCCCCCCCACCCCAATCTAACAGGACCCTCACATAAACGCCCCCCAAAACACACATGCCCCTCCTCCCCTCCCTCTGTGTCTATATATATATCGATATATAACATTAAACATCACACAACACTAGCTTTGGAGAATCCGGTTACACTATAACCTGGTGTTGTCCCAGTCCCAACACCGGCATCTCCATCATCGAAATATAAAGATCACAATTGAGCTTTTAACCAGATGCTCCCTTAAAACACACACAGCAAGATCCCACGAGCAGCCGGGTAACCGCAGACAGATGGTGTGTGTGTCCCTGATGCTGGTTAAGGGTTGATGCTGTCTCCTGGACAAGAGGGTGCAATCCTCCTGTTGTACAAATTCCAAACATTTCCCCCTTCCTTCTCTGTGCCCTGCGCACTCTGATCCCCGTCTTGTGCTCTCTCCATCTGAGATCTCTCTCCTCTCTCTCTTCTTCCCTCCCTCTCTCTCTTCCCCCCTCTCTCCTGTTCCCCTCTTACTCTCTCCATCTCTGAGATGTCTCCGTTCCTCCCCTCTCTCCCTCTATCTCAGAAATCTCTTCCTCTGTGTCCCCCCACCCCCCCCCCCCCCTCACTGTCTCCATCTCGAAGATCTTTCTGTCTCTCAGATTTCTCACATTTTAGCCCCCTGGCCTATGCACATGACTCTGACATTAGAATGGGCTTTGGAGAGTTAAGGTATTCATTCCCTCCTCCGGGAGTCCTTCCTCCCAGACCCTGGGGGTGTAACCAGTTTGTGTCACAATCCCAAGGCCCCGGGTCCTTTAACCCCAGGCTCAAATCCATTTTAAACCAATGAACCTTCCACTGGATAGTCAGTGCTCTCTTTCACTTCTCTCTGTCTGTCTGTCTGTCTGACCCCCCTTCATACCCCCATTCTCCATCCACCCCTCCCTCAGTCCCTGAAGCTGGAGTGAGAGAGGAGGCAGTGACACCTGTGGGATCAGTCTGTGCAGCAGCTCCCCCTCCACATCTTTCCCCCCATTTTGTCTCCCCCAGTCCAGACCAGAACACACAGCCTTGTGGTAAAATTCCCAGAGACAGCCTGAACCCCACCATTCTTGTCCCGTATGTGTGTGTAAATGAACGACAAGGAGACAGGACAATTTCTGATTATTCTGTGTGTGTTGATTACTCGCAGCAGAAGTGATTTAATTCTCTCTGTCTCTGTGTCGTCCCGAGCTTCAGCTCCTGTATCCAATCCCCTGCGCAGCCGCAGGGTTAGTGGTAGCGGTGGGGGGGGGGGGGGGGGGGGGGGGGGGGGGCAAACACACTGAGGAAATAAAAAAACAATCAATTTGAAATAAAATACAACAGTGGCACCAAAAGCACAGCACGATCCCACAGCTCTCTCTGCCTTCCCTAATCTCCCACGTGAACCCTGGGTCAGTGTCATTATTGCAGAATGAATGAATGAAATTGCTGACCATCCCAGTGACATTGAAATACACAGACATCACCGCAGAGCAGTTGACCAGAGGCTTGAAACATTAATAAACACGTACGCACAGCGAGATCCCACAAGCAGCAATCTAACCCCCGCACATCGTGGGTGATGCTGGTCAAGGGGTTGACTTATTTGGGTCAAATCCCAAGGCCCCCAGTTACCTTTAGCCACAGGCTTCAAACCTGTTCCAAAACGACAAGGCCCCAATCCGACAGGACCCTGTTAACCAGAGGTCCGGTAAAAGCCAGTCCCCTCCGAGAGAGAGGAGATTAAACCTCGGGGTCATACACAGACAAAACTCACCTGGGGCTCACAGGCTGCAGCCTGTCATACAGGCCTCAGGTCTGCGTCCCCCTCTTGGAGGTAGCTCTTGTCTGAAGTGGGGGTGGGGAAGGAAAGGCCGGGGGGAGGAAAGGCGTGGGGGGGAAAGGCGTGGGGGGGGGGGGGGAAAAGTGGTGGGGGGAGCAATGCGTGGGAGGGGGTGGAAGAAATGCGTGGGGGCTTCCTCCAGAGGGGGACCCTATCTCTGTCCCCCTCTCATTGCCCCACTTTCTGCCCCCTCTCCCTGTGCACCCATTTCTCTGTCACTGCCTTTCTCTGTCCCCAATCTCTCTGTCCACCCCTCTCTCTGTGCCCTCTCTCTCTGTCCTGTCCCCCTCTGTCCCCCGTCTCACTGTCCCTCCCTCTGCACCGATCTTCCCTCTGTTCCCCACTCTGTACCCCCCTCTCCGACCCCTTCTCTCTGTCCCCCACTATGTCCCCACTCTCTGTCCCCAGAATCTCTGACCCCTTCTATCTTCCAGCACTTTCTATCACCCTGCACTCCTCTGTCCCCTCTCTCTGTCCCCCTTGCTTTATCCCCCTCTCTCTACCCCCTCTCTCAGTCCCGTCTCTCTGTCCCCCCTCTCTCTGTCCTCCCTCTCTCGGTCCCCCACTCTCCTTTCCCCCACTCTCTCCCCGCGCTCTCCCCCTCTCCCTCACTCTCCCACTCTCTCTCTTTCCCCCCTCTCTCTCCGTGCCTCTCTCTGTCACCTCTCTCATGATCCCTCTCCCCCCTCCCTTTACTTCCTCTCTCTCTACCCCCTCTCTCTTACCCCCTTTCTCTCTACCCCACTCTCCTCTCCCTCCCTCTTCTACCTCCTCTCTCTCCACGCCTCTCTCTACCTCCTCTCTCTCTCTCCCCTCTCTCTCTCTCTCTCTTTCACTAACTGTCTCCCCAAACTCTGTCACCGAATGCTGTCCCCTCCTCTCTCCCTCTCTCAGCGGTCCCTCTTTCACTCCCTCACTCGACCTCTCACTCTCCCTCTCTCTACCCGCCTCTCTCTCCAGCTCTCTCTCTCACCCTCACGTCCCCCTCCCGTCTTCACCTCCCATCTCCCGCTCTCTCCACCTCTCTCTCCCCATCTCTCTAGCAATCTCTGTCCCCCTCTCTCTACCCCCCACTCTCCCGCCTCTCCACCTCCTCTCTCTGTGCCCCTCTCTCTGCCTCCTCTCTCTGTGCCCCTCTCTCTGTACCCCTCTCTCTAAGTACCACTCTCTCTGTTCTCCGCTCTCTGTCCCTCTCTCTCTCTGACCCCTCTCGCTCTCTGTCCCCGCTCTCTCTCTCTGTCCCCCCTATCCACTCTCTCGCTCTCTCTGCCCCATCCCCCTCTCTCTGTCCTCCCCTCTCTCTCTCTGTACCCTCTCTCTCTGTCCCCCTCTCTGCACCGATCTTCCCTCTGTTCCCCACCCTGTCCCCCCTCTCCGACCCCCTCTTTCTGTCTCCCCACTATGTCCCCCACTCTGTGTCCCACGACTCTCTGACCCCTTCTATCTCCCTGCACTCTCTGTCCCCCGCTCTCTGTCCCCTCTCTCTGTCCCCCTCGCTTTGTCCCCCTCTCTCTGTCCTCCCTCTCTCTGTCCCCCACTCTCTGTCCCCACTCTCTGTCCCCATTTTCTGTACCCCTCTATCTGCCCCCTCTTTCCGTCACCCTCTCTGTCCTCCCGCTCTCTGTCCCCTACTCTCTGACCCCCTCTCTCTGTCCCCGTCTCTCTGTCCCCCCCTCTCCCTTCCCTCTCTCTGTCTCCCTCTTTATCTACCACTCTCTCTGTCCCCGCCTCCCTCTCTGTTCATTCTCTCTCTCCCTCCACTCTCTCTATCCCATCTCTCGCTCTCTCTGCCCCCACTCTCTGTCCCCGTCTCTCTATGCCCCTCTCTGTGTCCCTCACTCTCTCTGTCCGCGCCGTCTGCCCCGTTCTCTCTGTCTCCCCTCTCTCTTTTCGCCCCTCTCTTTGTCCCCCCTCTCTGCACCCCCCCGTCCCCCTCTCTCTGTTCCCCTCTCTCTGTACCCCCCTCTCTCTCCCCCTCCTCTCTTTACACCCCATCTCTGCCCCCTCTCTCTGTCCCCACTCTGTCGCCCCTCTCTCTGTCCCCCATTACTATGTCCCCCTCTCTCTGCCCTCCGACCCGCCTTTCTGTCCCTCTCTGTCGCCCCCTCTATCTCTCCCTCTCTCTCGTTCCCCTCTCTGTCCCCTACTCTGTCCACTCTCTCTCTGTCCCCTCTCTCTCTCTGTTCCCTCTCTGTCTGTCCTCCCTCTCTCTGTCCCCGTCTATCTGTACCTCTTTCTCTGTACCACTCTTTCTGCTCCCCTTTCTCTGTACCTATCTCTCTGTACCCCTCTCTCTATCCCTGTATCTCTGCCCCCACCTCTCTGTCCTCCCTCTCTCTGACCACTCTCTCTGTCCCCATCTGCCTGTTCCCCTTTCTCTGTACCCCTCTCTCTGCCCCCTCTTTCCATCCCCCTCTCTCTGTCCATTCTCTCTCTCCCCCCACTCTATCACATCTCTCGCTCTATCTGCCCCCACTCTCTGTCCCCGTCTCTCTATTCCCCTCTCTCTGTCCCCCTCTCTCTGTCCTCCCTCTCTTTGTCCTCCCTCGTTCTGTCCCCCATCTCTCTCTGTCCCTCACTCTCTCTGACCCCCTCTCTCTGTCCGCACCCTCTGCCCCCTTCTCTCTGTCTTCCCTCTCTCTTTTCCTCCCTCTTTCCCTCTCTCTGTCCCCTCTCTGCCACCCCTCGCTCTGTCCCCCTCTCTCTACCCCTCTATCTCTGCCCCCCTCTCTGTCCCCCTCTCTCTGCCTCCTCTCTCTGATGCCCTTCTGCCCACCTCTCTCTGTACCCTCTCTCTCTCCCCCTTCTCTCTTAATACGCCATCTCTGCCCCGTCCCCCTCTCTCTGTCCCCCCTCTCTGTCTCCACTCTCTGTCTCCCCTCTCTTTGTACCCCCCTCTCTCTGTCCCACTCTCTCTGTCCTCTCTGCCCCCCCCTCTTTGTCCCCCTCTCTTTGTACCCCCTCTCTCTGTCACACTCTCTCCATCTCCCCTCTCTGCCCCCAATTTCTGTCCCCTCTCTCTCTGTCCCCCCTCTATCCCCTCTCTCGCTCTCTCTGCCCCCATCCTCAATCTCTCTGTCCCCCCCTCTGTCCCCCCTCACTCTGTCCTCCCCTCTCTCTCTGTACCCTCTCTCTCTGTCCCCCTCTCTGAACCTCCTCACTCTGTCCCCCACTCTCTGTCCCTCCTCTGCTCCGCCCCCTCTCTGTCCGCCCTTTCTCTGTCCCCCAACTCTCTGTCCCCACTCTCTGACCTCTTCTCTCTCCCCCCTCTCTCTGTCCCCAATCTATTTGTCCCCACTCTCTCTGTCTCCGCTCTCTGTACCCCCTCTATGTCCCCCTCTCTCTGTCCTCCCTCTCTCTGTCCTCCCTCTCTATGTCCTCCCTCTCTCTGTCCCCTGCTCTCTATCCACTCTCTCTATCCCCCCTCTCTCTGAACCCCTCTCTCTATCCTTCCTCTCTCTGTCCCCTTCTCTTTCCCCCACTCTCTCTGTCCCCCTCTCTGTACCCCTCTCTCTGTCCCCCTCTCTCTGTCCCCCGCTCTCTGACCCGCGTCGCCCCTCTCTCTGTCCTGCATCTCTCTGTACCCCCTCTCCCACTGTCCCCCTCTCTCTCTCTCTCTCTCCCCCTCTCTCTGTCCCAGTCTCTCTGTCCCGATCTCTCTATTCCCCTTTCTCTGTCCCCCTCTCTCTGTCCCCCTCTCTCTGTCCTCCGCTCTCTGTCCCCCTCGCTTTGTCCCCCTTCTCTCTGCCCTCCTCTCTCTGTCCCACTCTCTCTGTCCCCCCCTCTGTCACCCCTCTCCCTTTCCCCCATCACTCTGTCCCCCCTCTCTCTGCCCCCCGACCCCCTCTTTCTGTCCCGCATCTCTCTGTACTCCCCTTTCTCTCTGTTCCCCTCTCTCTGCCCCTCTCCCACTGTCGCCTCCTCTCTCTGTCCCCCTCTCTCTGTCCTCCGCTCTCTGTCCCCCTCCTCTCTGCCCTCCTCTCTCTGTCCCACTCTCTCTGTCCCCCTCTCTGTCGCCCCTCTCCCTTTCCCCCATCACTCTGTCCCCCCTCTCTCTGCTCCCCGACCCCTCTTTCTGTCCCGCATCTCTCTGTACTCCCCTTTCTCTCTGTCCCCCTCTCTCTGCCCCTCTCCTAGTGTCGCCTCCTCTCTCTATCCCCCTCCCGCTCTGTCCCCCCTCTCTGTCCCCTACTCTGTCCACACTCTCTGTCCCCCCTCTCTCTCTCTCCACCTCTATCTGTCCCCCACTCTGTGACCCCTTCTATCTCGCCGCGCTCTCTGCCCCTCTCTCTCTGTCCCCTCACTCTCTATCCACCCTCTCTCTGTTCCCCTCTCTCTGTCCCCCTCTCTCTGTCACTTCCCTCTCTGTCTGTCCCCACTCTTTGTCCCCACTCTCTCTTCCTCCCCCGCTGTCCAACCCTCTCTCTGTCCCCTTTCTCTCTCTCTGGCCCCCTCTCTCTGTCCCCATTGTCCTGCCCGCTCTCTCTCTGGCCCCCTCTCTCTGTCCCCACTCTCTCTGCCCCCCCAGCTGTCCAACCCTCTCTCTGTCCCCCTTCTCTCTCTCTGTCCCCCTCTCTCTGTCCACATTGTCCTGACCGCTCTCTCTCTGGCCCCCTCTCTCTGTCCCCACTCTCTCTGCCCCCCCAGCTGTCCAGCCCTCTCTCTGTCCCCCCTCTCTGTCCCCCCTCTCTCTGTCCCCCTCTCTCTGTCCCCCTCTCTCTGTCCTCCTTCTCTCTGTCCCACCTCTCTCTGTCCCCTCTCTATCCTCCCTCTCTCTGTCCCTCTCTCACAGTCCCCCCTCTCTCTATGTCCCCTCTCTATTAACCCTTTCCCTGTACCCTCTCTCTTTACCCCCTGTCTGTACCCTTCCTGTCTGCTCACCCCTTCTCTGCCCCCTCTCTCTGTACCCCCTCTGTCACCCATCTCTCTATGTACCCCCTCTCCCTCTATCCCCTTCTCTCCGTCCCCCCTTTCTGTCTGCCCTCTCTGTCTCCCGACTCTCTGTGTCCCTCTCCCTCTGTCACCCCTCTCTCTGTCCCCCTCTCTCTGTCCCAATCCTCTCTATCCCCACTCTCTCTCTCCCCCTCTCTCTGCACCCCCTCTCTGTCCCGCCCCTCCCTCTGTCCACTCTCTCTGTCCCGCCCCTCTATTTGTCCCCCCCTCACTGTCCCCCTATCTCTGTCCCAATCCTCTCTATCCCCACTCTCTCTCCCCCCTCTCTCTGCACCCCCCTCTTTGTCCCGCCCCTCCCTCTGTCCACTCTCTCTCTGTCCCACCCCTCTCTTTGTCCCCCCCCTCACTGTCTCCCTCGCTCTGTCCCCCTCTCTCTGTCCTCCCTCTCTCTGTCCTCCCTCTCTCTGGCCCCCTCGCTCTGGCCCCCCTCTGTACCTTCCACTCTCTCCACCCTTTCTGTCCCCACCTCTGCTCCACCCCACTCTCAACACACCACGTCCTCCTCTCTCTGTCCCCTTTCTGTCCCCCTTTCTCTACCCCCTCTATCTCTGTCCCCTCTTTCTGTCCCCTGTCTCTGTCCCCCTCTCTCTATCCCCCTTCTCCCTTTCCCCCCTCTCTCTCTGTCACCCCTCTCTCTCTGTCCCCCTCTCTCTGGCACCCCTCTCTCTCCTCTGTCCCCCTCTCTCTGTCCCCCTCTCTCTGCCTCCCCCGCTGTCCAAACCTCTTTCTGTCCCCTTCTCTTTCTGTCCCCCTCTCTCTGTCCCCACTGTCCTGCCCCCTCTCTCTCTGGCCCACTCTCTCTGTCCCCACTCTCTCTGTCCCCCTCCATCTGTCCCCACCGGTCTCTCCCCCTCCTCTCTGTCCACCCCATCTCTGTCCCCCCTGTCGCCACTCTTCTGTGCCCGATCACTCTGTCCCCTTCTCACTGCCCCCCGACCCCCTCTTTCTGTCTCACGTCTCTCTACTCTCTCTCTCACTGTCACCCTCTCTCAGTCCCCCTCTGTCCCCCAACTCTGTCCACTCTCCCTTCCCCCCTCTCTCTTTATTCACCTCTCTCTGTGCCCCCGACCCTCTATGTCCCTATCTCTCTCGACCTTCTCTCTCAGTCCCCCTCTCTCTGTCACCCCTCACATTGTACCCCCTCGCTCTCTGTCCAGTCTTTCTGTCCCCTCTGTTTTCCCCCGCTCTCTGTCCCCTCTTTCTTTCTCTGTCCCCTCTCTCTGTCCCCCTCTCTCTCTCTGTGCCCCTCTCTCTCTGACCCCTCTCTCACTCTCTCTGTCCCCCAGTCCGCCCTCTCTCTGTCCCCATCTCCGTCCCCTCTCTCTGTCCCTCCCTCTTCTCTGTCCCCCTCTCTCTGTGGCCCCCCTCTCTGAACCCCCTTTCTCTGTCCCCCACTCTGTCCCCACACTCCATACCCCCACTCTCTCTCCACAACTCTCTGCCACCCCCACTCTCTGACGCCTTCTATCTCCCCCTTCTCTCTGTCCCTAATCTCTCTGTCCCCACTCACTTGATCCCTCCTCTCTGTACACTCCTATCGGTCCCTCCCACTGTTCCCCCCTCTGTCCCCCCACTCTCTGTCCTCCCACTCTCTGACGCCTTCTCTCTCCCGAGCTCTCTGTACACTTCTCTCTGTCCCCCTCTCTCTGTCGCACTCTCTCTGTCCCCGCTCTCTGTCCCCTCTCACTTTTCAAATCCTCAGCTGGCCAGGAATATCCCTTTGGGAGGAAAGAGGCAGAGCAGGAAAATCTTTCACAGGGAGATAGCACAGCAAGATCCCAGCTTTTCCCCTCTCAGTGAGACAGACAATTTCTCAGCAACATCCAAACACAAACACGTCGGGTGATGAGTTGAGTTTCATGTTGAAACGTTTTTGAAATGACGGGTTAGTTGATTGAAACCACTCACTTGCCTGCAACGGTGGCATTAGGCAATTGACGCACAGCAAGATCCCACAAGTGACAGTGCTGCAGAAGCTCGATAATCTGATGGTTTTTATTCCAGTTTAATTATTTCCTGTCACCCCAGAATCCAATATTGCAGCTATTCCCCAATCTCACACTGCCCCCCCCCCTCTCTTGCTCTCACCATTCTCCATTTCTTTCTCTCACTCTCTTTCTCTCCGTGTCCAATTCGGTCATCCCTGCCCTCTCTATGACCCACTTTCCTCTGTGAGGGTGACAATTCTTTCCAGAGGGTCAGATATTTTGGGTTAGAGTTCCCTCCCGAGGGAGTCCCCTCTCCCAGATCCTGGGGGTCTCACCTGTTTGTGTCACCGATGCCCCGGTGACTTTAACCCCAGGCTTCGAACCCGTGATCTCACAGGCCCCAGTTAACCAGAGGCCCGACAAACCAGGCTCCCACCCCCAGAGGAGATGAAACCTCGGAGGGGGGGAAGAAACAGACCCCCCCCACTCACCTGGGCCCCACGGGCTGCAGCCTGGCCAACAGGCCTCAGGCCTGTGCTCCCTGCCCTCTGGAGGTTGTTCTGGTCCAAGGCTTTCCTGTCCCCCCAGGCATATTGGATCTTCACTTTGCTGCTTTCCCAACAAAGGTTGCTCGGGATAAAAGAAAGAAGAGATGAGTTGGTTGGGGCGGGGGGGGGGGGGGGGGAGCGAGAGCAGTGTGATGCAAAAATTACACAGCAAGATCCCAGGTTAAACACAATCCCACCAACTCCCTTCTCCCATCCCCAATGCACCAATGCATTTCATAACCTCACAGCAACATCAAAATATAAACAAATCATAAGAAAGCAATTAACCAGAGGCTGGAAACATTATTAAACACACACACCGTCACACAGTCACAGCCAGACAGGGAGAGCTGCTCACTCCCCACACAGAGAGAGAACAGGGTTGGAGAATGAATCTGACCAATTCCTTGCACACATTTATTCTGGGTGAGGGGTTAGTGAAGCCCACCCCTGCCCTCTCTGACACGTCGCATCGTCTGTCAGTATGCTCCCTGGGGAGGGCTCTGTCTGATTGAGATGTTAATTCCCAGGACAGGAGCCTGGTGGGATCTGGCTGCCCACGGAGATGTTAATTCGGGGGCAACAAAGTGTCATCTTTCCCAGTTGCTACAACTCCCTTTTTATTGAAGCTGTGTCAGTGCAGTTTGAAAATATTAAAGATTACTCCCACACTAGCGTCTCAGAGCCTGACTGTAGGTAGGCTTCCTGAGACACACACACACACAGGGCTGGGAATGGAGAGGGGGATATTTGCTGAGGTTTTCTTGAGATTTTCCTGCTGTATGTGTGATTCCTAGAATTAATCTCTGTCTCTGTCCCTGTCTGTCTGCCTCTGTGTGTGTCTCTCTCTGTCTCTGTCCCTCTCTCCCTCTCTTCCTGTGTGTGTGTCTCTCTCTTTCTCTCTGTCCCTGTGTGTCCCACTCTCTGTCTCTCTCTCTCTCTATCTCTCTCTGTCTTCTCTCTCTGTCCCTGTGTCTCTCTCTTCTCTGTGTCTCTGTCTCTCTTTCTGTCCCTGTATGTGTGTGTCTCTCTCTCTCTGTCTGTCTCTCCCTGCCCTGCTCTACATCCAGCCATTTCTAACTTGATTTTGAGTCTGTTATTTCCTTTCCCTTTCTCAAAAATATTGGCAGAGTTTGTGAATTTAAATCATTGATCATGTGCCTGCCCCTCAACACCCACATTTCACCCTCACAGCTCCCCTTCCTTCACCACCCCCCATACACACAGAGACACACACACCCAGACACACACACAGACACAGACCCACACTGACACACACACTGACACACACACACACACACACACACAGACAGACAGACATACACACACACATACAGAGACAGACCGACATACACACATACATACAGGCACCGACACACAGACACACCCCAACACAGGACATGGGCACTGTGCACAGATTTAGTCTGGGGGGGAGAGTCAGTGAGGGTCTGAGCTCAATTATCGTCACAGAAATGTCTCTGTGTGAGAAAGATAGTGAGACCATGCCTTGTGTGTGTGTGTGTGAGAGAGAGAGAAATAGACCATACCTCTGTGTGTGTGAGAGAGAGATAGTGAGACCATGCCTCTGTGTGTGTGAGAGAGAGTGAGACCATGCCTCTGTGTGTGTGAGAGAGAGTGAGACCAAGCCTCTGTGTGGGTGGGTGTGTGTGTTTCCATCGGCGTGCCCAGTTTCCGTGTCAGTGCTGTCCCTCCATAATGTAACTGTGTATAAACCATGTGTTTATGTCCCTGTCCCAGTAATGATCCACAAACCATACACTGTCCCTCACTCTCATTTCCTCACACTCTCACACGTGTACACACACACCCTCACACACCACATTCAGTCCCTCACACACATGCCGTTTCACACACTGCAAACATTTTCACACGCACTATCACAATCTCTCTCTCACACTCACACACAAACATGCACACGCGCACACTCTCTCTCTGTCTCTCTGACATACACACACTTTCACTCATTCATTCTCTCTCTCTCCACGCTCTCTCACACTCGCTTCCACATACTCTCTCAGTTATACACACCCTTACACACACACTCTCATACACACTTTCTGACACACGCACTCCCACACACTCACATTCACCATCTCATATATGCTCACTTTCACACACTCACTCTCTCTCTCTCCAAAACTGTCTCTCTCACACACACTTGCAAAGTCTCTCACACAGGCCCTCTCTCTCACGTGCGCACTCACTCTCGTTCACTTGTACACACACTCTCTCACACATGCACACACACACACTCGCATGCACTCACTCTTTCACATACACACACACTTCCTCTCTCTCACTTTCACACTTTCTTTCTAGCACTCACACACACTCTCATGCATGAGCACATCAAATCTCACACACGCTCATTCTCTTTCTCACTCACATTCGCCCATTTTCTCTCTCTTGCGCACACACTATCTCATGCACGCCGTCTCGCACACACGCATTCTTTCTCTCTCACACACGCATTCTTTCTCTCTCACACACGAATCCTCTCTCTCTCACAGACGCATCCTCTCTCTCACGCATACATTCTCTCTCTCACACACTCATTCTCTCTCTCATGCACGCATTCTCTCTCTCGCACACTCATTCTCTCTCTCTCACGCACACATTCGCTCTCTTGCACACTAATTCACTCTCTCACGCACACATTCTCTCTCTCACACGCATTCTCTCTCTCGCACACTCGTTCTCTCTCTCAGGCACGCATTCTCTCTCTCACGCACGCATTCCCTCTTGAACACTGATTCTCTCTCTCTCGCACACATTTGCTCTCTCTCTCCCACACTCATTCTCTCTCTCACGCACTCATTCTCTCTCTCACACACTCATTCGCTCTCTCATGCACGCATTCTCTCTCTCGCACACTCATTCTCTCTCTCTCACGCACGCATTCGCTCTCTTGCACACTAATTCACTCTCTCATGCACACATTCTCTCTCTCGCACGCATTCTCTCTCTCGCACGCATTTGCTCTCTCGCACCCTCATTCTCTCTCTCACGCACGCATTCTCTCTTGAACACTCATTCTCTCTCTCTCGCACACATTTGCTCTCTCTCCCAACTTCATTCTCTCACTCACGCACGCATTCTGTCTCTCACGCACACATTCTCTCTCTCACACACTCATTCTCTCTCTCACACACGCATTCTCTCTCTCACGCATTCTCTCTTACACACACGCATTCTCTCTCTCTGGCACACACGCATTCTCTCTCTCTCACACACGAATCCTCTCTCTCTCACAAACTCATTCTCTCTCTCTCACGCACGCATTCGCTCTCTTGCACACTAATTCTCTCTCACAAATGCATTCTCTCTCACATACACGAATCCTCTCTCTCTCACACACTCATTCTCTCTCTCTCACGCACGCATTCGCTCTCTTGCACACTAATTCTCTCTCTCACACTCATTCTCTCTCTCACGCACGCATTCTCTCTCTCGCACACACGCATTCTCTCTTGCACACTCATTCTCTCTCTCACGCACGCATTCGCTCTCTCTCTCCAACACTCATTCTCTTTCTCACACATGCATTCTCTCTTGCACAAACGCATTCTCTCTCTCACACACACACATTCTCTCTCTCACGCACGCATTCACTCTCTCTGTCCCACACTCATTCTCTCTCTCACACATGCATTCTCTCACGCACACACGAATCCTCTCTCTCACACACACACATTCTCTCTCACACACACACGCATTCTCTCTCTCATGCATTCTCTCTCTCTCTCTCACACACGCATTCTCTCTCTCTTGCACACACGCATTCACTCTCTCACACACATTCTCTCTCTCTCTCACACGCATTCTCTCTCACACACGCATTCTCTCTCACACACACGTTCTCTCTCTCACACACGCATTCTCTCTCACACACACATTCTCTCTCTCTCACACACACACATTCTCTCTCTCACACATTCTCTCTCAGACACACACACACATTCTCTCTCTCACACGCACATTCTCTCTCACACACAGATTCTCTCTCTCTCTCACACGCATTTTCTCTCTCTCACACACACGCATTCTCTCTCTCACACACGCATTCTCTCTCACACACGCATTCTCTCTCTCTCTCACACGCATTCTCTCTCTCTCTCTAACACGCATTTTCTCTCTCTTGCACACACGCATTCTCTCTCACACACACATTCTTTCTCTCACACAAGCATTCTCTCTGACACACGCATTCTCTCTCTCACACACATTCTCTCTCTCACACATGCATTCTCTCTCTCACACACGCATTCTCTCTCACACACACATTCTCTCTCACACACACACACATTCTCTCTCTCTCACACACGCGTTCTCTCTCACACATGCATTCTCTCTCACATACAGGAATCCTCTCTCTCTCACACACTCATTCTCTCTCTCTCACACACGCATTCGCTCTCTTGCACACTAATTCTCTCTCTCACACTCATTCTCTCTCTCACACACGCATTCTCTCTCTCACACACGCATTCTCTCTCACACACACATTCTCTCTCACACATACACACATTCTCTCTCTCTCACACACGCATTCTCTCTCACACATGCATTCTCTCTCACATACAGGAATCCTCTCTCTCTCACACACTCATTCTCTCTCTCACGCACGCATTCGCTCTCTCGCACACTAATTCTCTCTCTCACACTCATTCTCTCTCTCACGCACGCATTCTCTCTCTCGCACACACGCATTCTCTCTTGCACATTCATTCTCTCTCTCACGCATGAATTCTCTCTCGCACACACGCATTCTCTCTCTCACACACACACATTCTCTCTCTCACGGACGCATTCACTCTCTCTCTCCCACACTCATTCTCTCTCACACACATGCATTCTCTCTCGCACACACGCATTCTCTCTCTCACACACACATTCTCTATCTCACGCACGCATTCGCTCTCTCTCTCCCACACTCATTCTCTCTCTCACACATGCATTCTCTCTCGCACAAACGAATCCTCTCTCTCTCACACACTCATTCTCTCTCTCTCACGCACGCATTCGCTCTCTTGCACACTAATTCTCTCTCTCACACTCATTCTCTCTCTCACGCACGCATTCTCTCTCTCGCACGCATTCTCTCTTGCACACTCATTCTCTCTCTCACGCACTCATTCGCTCTCTCTCTCCCACACTCATTCTCTCTCTCACACATGCATTCTCTCTCGCACACATGAATCCTCTCTCTCACACACACTCATTCTCTCTCTCTCACGCACGCATCCGCTCTCATGCACACTAATTCTCTCTCTCACACTCATTCTCTCTCTCATGCGTGCATTCTCTCTCTCACACACACGCATTCTCTCTTGCATACTCATTCTCTCTTTCACGCACGCATTCGCGCTCTCTCTCCCACGCGTATTCTCTCTCTCACACATGCATTCTCTCTCGCACACACGCATTCTCTCTCTCACACACACACATTCTCTCTCTCTCGAACACATGCATTCTCTCTCTCTCGCACAAACGCATTCTCTCTCACATTCATTCTCTCTCTCACACACATGCATTCTCTCTCACACTCATTCTCTCTCTCTCACACACACGCATTCTCTCTCTCTCACACATTCTCTCTCTCTCACACGTGCGCATTCTCTCTCTCTCGCACACACGCATTCTCTCTCTCACGCGCACACGCATTCTCTCTCGCACACACGCATTCTCTCTCTCACACACACGAATCCTCTCTCTCACACACTCATTTTCTCTCTCATGCACGCATTCTCTCTCTCGCACACTTATTCTCTCTCTCACGCATGCATTCTCTCTCTCGCATGCATTCTCTCTCTCGCACGCATTCTCTCTCTCGCACACTCATTCTCTCTCTCATGCACACATTCTCTCTCTCACGCAGGCATTCCCTCTTGCACACTCATTTTCTCTCACTCGCACGCATTCGCTCTCTCTCTCCCACACTCATTCTCTCTCTCATGCACGTATTCTCTCTCTCGTGCACTCATTCTCTCTCTCACGTACACATTCTCTCTCTCTCAAAGACGCATTCTCTCTAAACACACATTCTCTCTCTCGCACACACACATTCTCTCTCTCGCACACACGCATTCTCTCTCTCACACGCAATCACTCTCGCACACACGCATTCTCTCTCTCTCACACACGCATTCTCTCTGTCGCACATGCATTCTCTCTCTCACACACGCACACACATTCTCTGTCACACACGCATTCCCTCTCACACACGCATTCACTCTCTCTGTCCCACACTCATTCTCTCTCTCACACATGCATTCTCTCTCGCACACACGAATCCTCTCTCTCTCACACACACATTCTCTCTCTCACACACACGCATCCTCTCTCTCACGCATTCTCTCTCTCTCTCACACACGCATTCTCTCTCTCTTGCACACACGCATTCACTCTCTCACACACATTCTCTCTCTCTCTCACACGCATTCTCTCTCACACACGCATTCTCTCTCACACACACGTTCTCTCTCTCACACACGCATTCTCTCTCACACACACATTCTCTCTCTCTCACACACACACATTCTCTCTCTCACACATTCTCTCTCAGACACACACACACATTCTCTCTCTCTCACGCACATTCTCTCTCACACACACATTCTCTCTCTCTCTCACACGCATTTTCTCTCTCTCACACACACGCATTCTCTCTCTCGCACACGCATTCTCTCTCACACACGCATTCTCTCTCTCTCTCACACGCATTCTCTCTCTCTCTAACACGCATTTTCTCTCTCTTGCACACACGCATTCTCTCTCACACACACATTCTCTCTCTCACACAAGCATTCTCTCTCACACACGCATTCTCTCTCACACACACATTCTCTCTCACACACACACATTCTCTCTCTCACACACACGCATTCTCTCTCTCACGCACGCATTCGCTCTCTCTCTCCCACACTCATTCTCTCTCACACACATGCATTCTCTCTCGCACACACGCATTCTCTCTCTCACACACACATTCTCTATCTCACGCAAGCATTCGCTCTCTCTCTCCCACACTAATTCTCTCTCTCACACATGCATTCTCTCTCGCACACACGAATCCTCTCTCTCTCACACACTCATTCTCTCTCTCTCACGCACGCATTCGCTCTCTTGCACACTAACTCTCTCTCTCACACTCATTCTCTCTCTCACGCACGCATTCGCTCTCTCTCTCCCACACTCATTCTCTCTCTCACACATGCATTCTCTCTCGCACAGACGAATCCTCTCTCTCTCTCACACACTCATTCTCTCTCTCTCACGCACGCATCCGCTCTCTTGCACACTAATTCTCTCTCTCACACTCATTCTCTCTCTCACGCACGCATTCTCTCTCTCGCACACACACGCATTCTCTCTCACATTCATTCTCTCTCTCACACACATGCATTCTCTCTCACACTCATTCTCTCTCTCTCACACACACGCATTCTCTCTCTCTCACGCATTCTCTCTCTATCCCACGTGCGAATTCTCACTCTCTCGCACACACGCATTCTCTCTCGCACACACGCATTCCCTCTCTCACACACACGAATCCTCTCTCTCACACACTCATTTTCTCTCTCATGCACGCATTCTCTCTCTCGCACACTTATTCTCTCTCTCACGCATGCATTCTCTCTCTCGCATGCATTCTCTCTCTCGCACGCATTCTCTCTCTCGCACACTCATTCTCTCTCTCATGCACGCAATCTCTCTCTCACGCACGCATTCTCTCTTGCACACTCATTTTCTCTCTCTCGCACGCATTCGCTCTCTCTCTTCCATACTCATTCTCTCTCTCATGCACGTATTCTCTCTCTCGTGCACTCATTCTCTCTCTCACGTACACATTCTCTCTCTCTCAAAGACGCATTCTCTCTAAACACACATTCTCTCTCTCGCACACACACATTCTCTCGCACACACGCATTCTCTCTCTCACACGCAATCTCTCTCAAACACACGCATTCTCTCTCTCCCACACACGCATTCTCTCTGTCGCACATGCATTCTCTCTCTCACACACGCACACGCATTCTCTGTCACACACGCATTCCCTCTCTCTCACACGCATTCTCTCTCTCTCACACACGCATTCTCTCTCTTACACATGCATTCTCTCTCTCTCACACGCACACGCATTCTCTGTCACACACGCATTCTCTCTCTCTCACACGCACACGCATTCTCTCTCACTCACACATTCTCTCTCTCACACACATTCTCTCTCTCACACACCCATTATCTCTCTCTCACACACGCATTCTCTCTCTCACACGCACGCATTCTCTCTCTCTCCCACACACACTCTCTCTCACGCACGCATTCTCTCTCTCACACACACGCATTCTCTCTCTCACGCATTCTCTCTCTCTCACATACACATTCTCTCTCTCTTGCACACACGCATTCACTCTCTCACAAACATTCTCTCTCTCTCTCACACGCATTCTCTCTAACACACGCATTCTCTCTCACACACACATTCTCTCTCTCACACGCATTCTCTCTCACACACACATTCTCTCTCTCACACACACATTCTCTCTCTCACACACACATTCTCTCTCTCACACATTCTCTCTCACACACACACATTCTCTCATTCACACGCATTCTCTCTCTCACGCATTCTCTCTCTCTCACATACACATTCTCTCTCTCTTGCACACACGCATTCACTCTCTCACACACATTCTCTCTCTCTCACACACGCATTCTCTCTCACACACGCATTCTCTCTCACACACACATTCTCTCTCTCACACACACGCATTCTCTCTCACACACACATTCTCTCTCTCACACACACATTCTCTCTCACACACACACACATTCTCTCTCTCACACATTCTCTCTCACACACACACATTCTCTCTCTCACACGCGCATTCTCTCTCGCACACACATTCTCTCTCTCACACACACGCATTTTCTCTCTCTCTCTCTCACACACGCATTCTCTCTCTCTCACACGCATTCTCTCTCACACACGCATTCTCTCTCACACACGCGTTCTCTCTCTCTCACACACACATTCTCTCTCTCTCTCTCACGCATTCTCTCTCTCACACACATTCTCTCTCTCACACACATTCTCTCTCTCACACACGCACACGCATTCTCTGTCACACACGCATTCTCTCTCTCTCACACGCATTCTCTCTCTCTCACACACGCATTCTCTCTCTTATACAGGCATTCTCTCTCTCTCACACACACACGAAATCTCTCTCACACACGCATTCTCTCTCTCTCACACGCACACACATTCTCTCTCTCACACACGCATTATCTCTCTCTCACAGACGCATTCTCTCTCTCACACATTCTCTCTCACACACACACATTCTCTCTCTCACACGCGCATTCTCTCTCACACACACATTCTCTCTCTCACACGCATTCTCTCTCACACACACATTCTCTCTCTCACACACACATTCTCTCTCTCACACACACATATTCTCTCTCTCACACATTCTCTCTCACACACACACATTCTCTCACTCACACACATTCTCTCTCTCACACACACGCATTCTCTCTCTCACGCATTCTCTCTCTCTCACATACACATTATCTCTCTCTTGCACACACGCATTCACTCTCTCACACACATTCTCTCTCTCTCTCACACGCATTCTCTCTCACACACGCATTCTCTCTCACACACACATTCTCTCTCTCTCACACACGCATTCTCTCTCACACACACATTCTCTCTCTCACACACACATTCTCTCTCACACACACACACATTCTCTCTCTCACACATTCTCTCTCACACACACACATTCTCTCTCTCACACGCGCATTCTCTCTCGCACACACATTCTCTCTCTCACACACACGCATTTTCTCTCTCTCTCTCTCACACACGCATTCTCTCTCTCTCACACGCATTCTCTCTCACACACGCATTCTCTCTCACACACGCGTTCTCTCTCTCTCACACACACATTCTCTCTCTCTCTCACACGCATTCTCTCTCTCACACACATTCTCTCTCTCACACACATTCTCTCTCTCACACACGCACACGCATTCTCTGTCACACACGCATTCTCTCTCTCTCACACGCATTCTCTCTCTCTCACACACGCATTCTCTCTCTTATACAGGCATTCTCTCTCTCTCACACGCACACGAAATCTCTCTCACACACGCATTCTCTCTCTCACACACGCACACACATTCTCTCTCTCACACACGCATTATCTCTCTCTCACACACGCATTCTCTCTCTCTCACACGCACGCATTCTCTATCTCTCTCCCACACTCTCTCTCACGCACGCATTCTCTCTCTCGTGCAATCAATCTCTCTCTCACGTAGACATTCTCTCTCTCGCACACACGCATTCTCTCTCTCTCTCACACGCAATCTCTCTCGCACACACGCAGTCTCTCTCTCTCTCACACACGCATTCTCACACTCAGACACGCATTCTCTCTCTCTCACACACAAGCATTCTCTGTCTCGCACACGCATTCTCTCTCTCACACACATGCATTCTCTCTCTTTCACATGCACACGCATTCTCTGTCACACACGCATTCTCTCTCTCACACAAAAATGCATTCTCTCTCACACACATTCTCTCCCACACACGCATTATCTCTCTCTCACACACGCAATCTCTCTCGCACACACGCATTCTCCCTCTCTCTCACACACGCATTCTCTCTCTCAGACACGCATTCTCTCTCACACACACACGCATTCTCTCTCTCACACACGCATTCTCTCTCACACACACCCATTCTCTCTCTCACACGCACACGCATTCTCTCTCTCACACACATGCATTCTCTCTCTCACACACACACATTCTCTCTCTCTTGCACACACGCATTCACTCTCTCACACATGCATTCTCTCACACACACACATTCTCTCTCTCTCTCTCACACGCATTCTCTCTCACACACACATTCTCTCTCTCACACACACATTCACTCTCTCACACACACACATTCTCTCTCTCACTCATTCTCTCTCACACACACAGATTCTCTCTCACACACGCGCATTCTCTCTCGCACACACATTCTCTCTCTCTCTCACACGCATTCTCTCTCTCTCACACACACACGCATTCTCTCTCTCTCACACACATTCTCTCTCGCACACGCATTCTCTCTCACACACGCATTCTCTCTCTCTCACACACATTCTCTCTCTCTCTCACATGCATTCTCTCTCTCACACACATTCTCTCTCTCACACACATTCTCTCTCTCACACACGCATTCTCTCTCACACACACATTCTCTCGCTCACACACGCATTCTCTCTGACACACGCATTCTCTCTCTCACACACATTCTCTCTCTCACACACACATTCTCTCTCTCACACACACGCATTCTCGCTCTCACACACATTCTCTCTCTCTCACACACGCATTCTCTCTGACACACGCATTCGCTCTCTCACACACATTCTCTCTCTCACACACGCATTCTCTCTGACATTCGCATTCTCCCTCACACACGAATTCTCTCTATCACAGACGCATTCTCTCTCACACACACATTCTCTCTCACACACACATTCTCTCACACACACACACACATTCTCTCTCTCACACACACATTCTCTCTCTCTCACACGCATTCCCTCTCACACACTCATTCTCTCTGACACACGCATTCTCTCTCACACACACATTCTCTCTCTCACACACACATTCTCTCCCTCTCACACACCTTCTCTCTCTCACACACGCATTCTCTCTGACACACGCATTCTCTCTCACACACGCATTCTCTCCCTCCCACACGCATTCTCTCTCACTCACGCATTCTCTCTCACACACACATTCTCTCTCACACACACATTCTCTCTCACACACACACATTCTCTCTCTCTCACACACGTATTCTCTCTCACACACGCATTCTCTCTCAAACACGCATTCTCTCTCTCACACACATTCTCTCTCTCACACACATTCTCTCTCTCACACACGCATTCTCTCTGACACACGCATTCTCTCTCTCACGCACATTCTCTCTCTCACACACATTCTCTCTCTCACACACACATTCTCTCTCTCACACACACACATTCTCTCTCACACACACACATTCTCTCTCACACACATTCTCTCTCTCACACACGCATTCTCTCTGACACACGCATTCTCTCTCTCACACACGCATTCTCTCTCTCTCTGACACACATTCTCTCTCACACACAATTCTCTCTCTCTCTGACACACATTCTCTCTCACACACACACATTCTCTCTCTGACACACACATTCTCTCTCACACACGCATTCTCTCTCACACACGCATTCTCTCTAACACACGCATTCTCTCTCACACACGCATTCTCTCTCACACACACGCATTCTCTCTGACACACACATTCTCTCTCTCACACACACATTCTCTCTCTCACACACATTCTCTCTCTCACACACACATTCTCTCTCTCACACACATTCTCTCTCTCACACACATTATCTCTCACACACACACATTCTCTCTCACACACACATTCTCTCTCCCACTCGCACATTCTCTCTCTCACACACACGCATTCTCTCTCACACACGCATTCTCTCTCACACGCACATTCTCTCACACACACACATTCTCTCACACACACAATCTCTCTCTCACACACACGTTCTCCCTTTCACACACATTCTCTCTCACACACACACATTCTCTCTCACACAAACATTCTCTCACACACACATTCTCTCTCTCACGCACACATTCTCTCTCTCACACACAATCTCTCTCTCACACATGCATTCTCTCTCACACACACATTCTCTCACACACACATTCTCTCTAACACACGCATTCTCTCTCACACACACATTCTCTCTCACACACACATTCTCTCTCTCACACACACATTCTCTCTCACACACACATTCTCTCTCACACACGCATTCTCTCTCACACACACATTCTCTCTCACACATATTCTCTCTCTCACACACGCATTCTCTCTCACTCGCACACACGCATTCTCTCTCACACACACACATTCTCTCTCTCTCACACATACGTATTCTCTCTCACTCGCACACACGCATTCTCTCTCTCTCACACACATTCTCTCTCTCTCTCACACACGCATTCTCTCTCTCTTGCACACACGCATTGTCTCTCTCACACACATTCTCTCTCTCTCTGACACACATTCTCTCTCACACACACATTCTCTCTCTCACATACGCATTCTCTCTCACTCGCATTCTCTCTCTCTCACACACACATTCTCTCTCGCTCTCACACACACACTCTCTCTCTCACACATGCATTCTGTCACACACACACCTTCTCTCTCGCACACATGCATTCTCTTTCTCACACACGCATTCTCTTTCTCACACACATTCTCTCTCACACACATTCTCTCTCACACACACATATTCTCTCTCTCACACGCACATTCTCTCTCCCCCACACACACACATTCTCTCTCTCACACACACATTCTCTCTCTCACACACATTCTCTCTCTCACACACACATTCTCTCTCTCACACACACATTCTCTCTCTCACACACGCATTCTCTCTCTCACACACACATTCTCTCTCTCTCACACGCATTCGCATTCTCTCTCTCACGCGCATTCTCTCTCTCACACACATTCTCTCTCTCACACACGCATTATCTCTCTCACACACACGCATTCTCTCTCTCGCACACGCATTCTCTCTCTCTCACACACACGCATTCTCTGTCTCACACGCACACGCATTCTCTCACACACGCATTCTCTCTCTAGCACACACGCATTCTCTCTCTCGCACACACGCATTCTCTCTCACACACATTCTCTCTCTCACACACTCATTCTCTCTCACTCACACACACGCATTCTCTCACACACACACACATTCTCTCTCACACACGCATTCTCTGTCACACACACTCATTCTCTCTCTCACACGCACACGCATTCTCTCTCACACACACACATTCTCTCTCTCACACACACTCATTCACTCTCTCACACGCACACGCATTCTCTCCCTCACACACACATTCTCTCTCACACACGCATTCTCTGTCACACACACTCATTCTCTCTCTCACACGCACACGCATTCTCTCTCTCTCACACACATTCTGTCTCTCACACACTCATTCTCTCTCTCACACATACACGCATTCTCTCTCACACACACACATTCTCTCTCACACACGCATTCTCTGACACACACACCCATTCTCTCTCTCACATGCACACGCATTCTCTCTCGCACACACACATTCTCTCTCTCACACACACTCATTCACTCTCTCACAAGCACACGCATTCTCTCCCTCACTCACACATTCTCTCTCACACACGCATTCTCTGTCACACACACTCATTCTCTCTCTCACATGCACACGCATTCTCTCTCGCACACTCACATACTCTCTCTCACACACACGCATTCTCTCTCTCACACACACTCATTCTCTCTCTCTCACAAACATTCTCTCTCTCACACACACACATTCTCTCTCACACACGCATTCTCTCTCTCACACGCACACACATTCTCTCTCACACACGCATTCTCTCTCACACACACTCATTCTCCCTCTCACACGCATACGCATTCTCTCTCGCACACACACATTCTCTCTCTCACACACACGCATTCTCTCTCTCTCACAAACATTCACTCTCTCTTACACACGCATTCTCTCTCTCTTGCACACATGCATTCACTCTCTCACACACATTCTCACTCTCTCTCACACGCATTCTCTCTCACACACGCATTCTCTCTCACACACACATTCTCTCTCTCACACACACACACATTCTCTCTCTCTCACACATTCTCTCTCAGACACACACACACATTCTCACTCTCACACACACATTCTCTCTCACACACAAACATTCTCTCTCTCTCTCACACGCATTTTGTCTCTCTCACACACACATTCTCTCTCACACACGCATTCTCTCTCACACACACATTCTCTCTCACACACACATTCTCTCTCACACACGCATTCTCTCTCACACACACATTCTCTCTCACACACATTCTCTCTCTCACACACGCATTCTCTCTCACTCGCACACACGCATTCTCTCTCACACACACACATTCTCTCTCTCTCACACACACGTATTCTCTCTCACTCGCACACACGCATTCTCTCTCTCTCACACACATTCTCTCTCTCTCTCACACACGCATTCTCTCTCTCTTGCACACATTCTCTCTCACACACACACATTCTCTCTCACACAAGCATTCTCTCTCTCACTCGCACATTCTCTCTCTCACACGCACACGCATTCTCTCTCACACACGCATTCTCTCTCACACGCACATTCTCTCTCTCACTCGCACATTCTCTCTCTCATACACACGCATTCTCTCTCTCACACGCACATTCTCTCTCTCACTCGCACATTCTCTCTTTCTCACACATAGATTTTCTCTCTCACACACATTCTCTCCCTCTCTCACACACATTCTCTCTCTCACACACACACATTCTCTCTCACACACACATTCTCTCTCACTCGCACATTCTCTCTCTCACACACACGCATTCTCTCTCACACACGCATTCTCTCTCACACGCACATTCTCTCACACACACACATTCTCTCACACACACAATCTCTCTCTCACACACACGTTCTCCCTTTCACACACATTCTCTCTCACACACACACATTCTCTCTCACACAAACATTCTCTCACACACACATTCTCTCTCTCACGCACACATTCTCTCTCTCACACACAATCTCTCTCTCACACATGCATTCTCTCTCACACAAACATTCTCTCACACACACATTCTCTCTAACACACGCATTCTCTCTCACACACACATTCTCTCTCACACACACATTCTCTCTCACACACGCATTCTCTCTCACACACACATTCTCTCTCACACATATTCTCTCTCTCACACACGCATTCTCTCTCACTCGCACACACGCATTCTCTCTCACACACACACATTCTCTCTCTCTCACACACACGTATTCTCTCTCACTCGCACACACGCATTCTCTCTCTCTCACACACATTCTCTCTCTCTCTCACACACGCATTCTCTCTCTCTTGCACACACGCATTGTCTCTCTCACACACATTCTCTCTCTCTCTGACACACATTCTCTCTCACACACACATTCTCTCTCTCACATACGCATTCTCTCTCACTCGCATTCTCTCTCTCTCACACACACATTCTCTCTCGCTCTCACACACACACTCTCTCTCTCACACATGCATTCTGTCACACACACACCTTCTCTCTCACACACATGCATTCTCTTTCTCACACACGCATTCTCTTTCTCACACACATTCTCTCTCACACACATTCTCTCTCACACACACATATTCTCTCTCTCACACGCACATTCTCTCTCCCCCCCACACACACATTCTCTCTCTCACACACACATTCTCTCTCTCACACACATTCTCTCTCTCACACACACATTCTCTCTCTCACACACGCATTCTCTCTCTCACACACACATTCTCTCTCTCTCACACGCATTCGCATTCTCTCTCTCACGCGCATTCTCTCTCTCACACACATTCTCTCTCTCACACACGCATTATCTCTCTCACACACACGCATTCTCTCTCTCGCACACGCATTCTCTCTCTCTCACACACACGCATTCTCTGTCTCACACGCACACGCATTCTCTCACACACGCATTCTCTCTCTAGCACACACGCATTCTCTCTCTCGCACACACGCATTCTCTCTCACACACATTCTCTCTCTCACACACTCATTCTCTCTCACTCACACACACGCATTCTCTCTCACACACACACATTCTCTCTCACACACGCATTCTCTGTCACACACACTCATTCTCTCTCTCACACGCACACGCATTCTCTCTCACACACACACATTCTCTCTCTCACACACACTCATTCACTCTCTCACACGCACACGCATTCTCTCCCTCACACACACATTCTCTCTCACACACGCATTCTCTGTCACACACACTCATTCTCTCTCTCACACGCACACGCATTCTCTCTCTCTCACACACATTCTGTCTCTCACACACTCATTCTCTCTCTCACACATACACGCATTCTCTCTCACACACACACATTCTCTCTCACACACGCATTCTCTGACACACACACCCATTCTCTCTCTCACATGCACACGCATTCTCTCTCGCACACACACATTCTCTCTCTCACACACACTCATTCACTCTCTCACAAGCACACGCATTCTCTCCCTCACTCACACATTCTCTCTCACACACGCATTCTCTGTCACACACACTCATTCTCTCTCTCACATGCACACGCATTCTCTCTCGCACACACACATTCTCTCTCTCACACACACTCATTCACTCTCTCACAAGCACACGCATTCTCTCCCTCACTCACACATTCTCTCTCACACACGCATTCTCTGTCACACACACTCATTCTCTCTCTCACATGCACACGCATTCTCTCTCGCACACTCACATACTCTCTCTCACACACACGCATTCTCTCTCTCACACACACTCATTCTCTCTCTCTCACAAACATTCTCTCTCTCACACACACACATTCTCTCTCACACACGCATTCTCTCTCTCACACGCACACACATTCTCTCTCACACACGCATTCTCTCTCACACACACTCATTCTCCCTCTCACACGCATACGCATTCTCTCTCGCACACACACATTCTCTCTCTCACACACACGCATTCTCTCTCTCTCACAAACATTCACTCTCTCTTACACACACATTCTCTCTCTCACACACGCATTCTCTCTCTCATGCATTCTCTCTCTCTCTCTCACACACGCATTCTCTCTCTCTTGCACACACGCATTCTCTCTCACACACGCATTCTCTCTCACACACACATTCTCTCTCTCACACACACACACATTCTCTCTCTCTCAAACATTCTCTCTCAGACACACACACACATTCTCACTCTCACACACACATTCTCTCTCACACACAAACATTCTCTCTCTCTCTCACACGCATTTTGTCTCTCTCACACACACATTCTCTCTCACACACGCATTCTCTCTCACACACACATTCTCTCTCACACACACATTCTCTCTCACACACGCATTCTCTCTCACACACACATTCTCTCTCACACACATTCTCTCTCTCACACACGCATTCTCTCTCACTCGCACACACGCATTCTCTCTCACACACACACATTCTCTCTCTCTCACACACACGTATTCTCTCTCACTCGCACACACGCATTCTCTCTCTCTCACACACATTCTCTCTCTCTCTCACACACGCATTCTCTCTCTCTTGCACACATTCTCTCTCACACACACACATTCTCTCTCACACAAGCATTCTCTCTCTCACTCGCACATTCTCTCTCTCACACGCACACGCATTCTCTCTCACACACGCATTCTCTCTCACACGCACATTCTCTCTCTCACTCGCACATTCTCTCTCTCATACACACGCATTCTCTCTCTCACACGCACATTCTCTCTCTCACTCGCACATTCTCTCTTTCTCACACATAGATTTTCTCTCTCACACACATTCTCTCCCTCTCTCACACACATTCTCTCTCACACACACACACATTCTCTCTCACACACACATTCTCTCTCTCACTCGCACATTCTCTCTCTCACACACACGCATTCTCTCTCACACACGCATTCTCTCTCACACGCACATTCTCTCACACACACACATTCTCTCACACACACAATCTCTCTCTCACACACACGTTCTCCCTTTCACACACATTCTCTCTCACACACACACATTCTCTCTCACACAAACATTCTCTCACACACACATTCTCTCTCTCACGCACACATTCTCTCTCTCACACACAATCTCTCTCTCACACATGCATTCTCTCTCACACAAACATTCTCTCACACACACATTCTCTCTAACACACGCATTCTCTCTCACACACACATTCTCTCTCACACACACATTCTCTCTCACACACGCATTCTCTCTCACACACACATTCTCTCTCACACATATTCTCTCTCTCACACACGCATTCTCTCTCACTCGCACACACGCATTCTCTCTCACACACACACATTCTCTCTCTCTCACACACACGTATTCTCTCTCACTCGCACACACGCATTCTCTCTCTCTCACACACATTCTCTCTCTCTCTCACACACGCATTCTCTCTCTCTTGCACACACGCATTGTCTCTCTCACACACATTCTCTCTCTCTCTGACACACATTCTCTCTCACACACACATTCTCTCTCTCACATACGCATTCTCTCTCACTCGCATTCTCTCTCTCTCACACACACATTCTCTCTCGCTCTCACACACACACTCTCTCTCTCACACATGCATTCTGTCACACACACACCTTCTCTCTCACACACATGCATTCTCTTTCTCACACACGCATTCTCTTTCTCACACACATTCTCTCTCACACACATTCTCTCTCACACACACATATTCTCTCTCTCACACGCACATTCTCTCTCCCCCACACACACACATTCTCTCTCTCACACACACATTCTCTCTCTCACACACATTCTCTCTCTCACACACACATTCTCTCTCTCACACACACATTCTCTCTCTCACACACGCATTCTCTCTCTCACACACACATTCTCTCTCTCTCACACGCATTCGCATTCTCTCTCTCACGCGCATTCTCTCTCTCACACACATTCTCTCTCTCACACACGCATTATCTCTCTCACACACACGCATTCTCTCTCTCGCACACGCATTCTCTCTCTCTCACACACACACATTCTCTCTCTCACACACACTCATTCACTCTCTCACACGCACACGCATTCTCTCCCTCACACACACATTCTCTCTCACACACGCATTCTCTGTCACACACACTCATTCTCTCTCTCACACGCACACGCATTCTCTCTCTCTCACACACATTCTGTCTCTCACACACTCATTCTCTCTCTCACACATACACGCATTCTCTCTCACACACACACATTCTCTCTCACACACGCATTCTCTGACACACACACCCATTCTCTCTCTCACATGCACACGCATTCTCTCTCGCACACACACATTCTCTCTCTCACACACACTCATTCACTCTCTCACAAGCACACGCATTCTCTCCCTCACTCACACATTCTCTCTCACACACGCATTCTCTGTCACACACACTCATTCTCTCTCTCACATGCACACGCATTCTCTCTCGCACACACACATTCTCTCTCTCACACACACTCATTCACTCTCTCACAAGCACACGCATTCTCTCCCTCACTCACACATTCTCTCTCACACACGCATTCTCTGTCACACACACTCATTCTCTCTCTCACATGCACACGCATTCTCTCTCGCACACTCACATACTCTCTCTCACACACACGCATTCTCTCTCTCACACACACTCATTCTCTCTCTCTCACAAACATTCTCTCTCTCACACACACACATTCTCTCTCACACACGCATTCTCTCTCTCACACGCACACACATTCTCTCTCACACACGCATTCTCTCTCACACACACTCATTCTCCCTCTCACACGCATACGCATTCTCTCTCGCACACACACATTCTCTCTCTCACACACACGCATTCTCTCTCTCTCACAAACATTCACTCTCTCTTACACACACATTCTCTCTCTCACACACGCATTCTCTCTCTCATGCATTCTCTCTCTCTCTCTCACACACGCATTCTCTCTCTCTTGCACACACGCATTCTCTCTCACACACGCATTCTCTCTCACACACACATTCTCTCTCTCACACACACACACATTCTCTCTCTCTCACACATTCTCTCTCAGACACACACACACATTCTCACTCTCACACACACATTCTCTCTCACACACAAACATTCTCTCTCTCTCTCACACGCATTTTGTCTCTCTCACACACACATTCTCTCTCACACACGCATTCTCTCTCACACACACATTCTCTCTCACACACACATTCTCTCTCACACACGCATTCTCTCTCACACACACATTCTCTCTCACACACATTCTCTCTCTCACACACGCATTCTCTCTCACTCGCACACACGCATTCTCTCTCACACACACACATTCTCTCTCTCTCACACACACGTATTCTCTCTCACTCGCACACACGCATTCTCTCTCTCTCACACACATTCTCTCTCTCTCTCACACACGCATTCTCTCTCTCTTGCACACATTCTCTCTCACACACACACATTCTCTCTCACACAAGCATTCTCTCTCTCACTCGCACATTCTCTCTCTCACACGCACACGCATTCTCTCTCACACACGCATTCTCTCTCACACGCACATTCTCTCTCTCACTCGCACATTCTCTCTCTCATACACACGCATTCTCTCTCTCACACGCACATTCTCTCTCTCACTCGCACATTCTCTCTTTCTCACACATAGATTTTCTCTCTCACACACATTCTCTCCCTCTCTCACACACATTCTCTCTCACACACACACACATTCTCTCTCACACACACATTCTCTCTCTCACTCGCACATTCTCTCTCTCACACACACGCATTCTCTCTCACACACGCATTCTCTCTCACACGCACATTCTCTCACACACACACATTCTCTCACACACACAATCTCTCTCTCACACACACGTTCTCCCTTTCACACACATTCTCTCTCACACACACACATTCTCTCTCACACAAACATTCTCTCACACACACATTCTCTCTCTCACGCACACATTCTCTCTCTCACACACAATCTCTCTCTCACACATGCATTCTCTCTCACACAAACATTCTCTCACACACACATTCTCTCTAACACACGCATTCTCTCTCACACACACATTCTCTCTCACACACACATTCTCTCTCACACACGCATTCTCTCTCACACACACATTCTCTCTCACACATATTCTCTCTCTCACACACGCATTCTCTCTCACTCGCACACACGCATTCTCTCTCACACACACACATTCTCTCTCTCTCACACACACGTATTCTCTCTCACTCGCACACACGCATTCTCTCTCTCTCACACACATTCTCTCTCTCTCTCACACACGCATTCTCTCTCTCTTGCACACACGCATTGTCTCTCTCACACACATTCTCTCTCTCTCTGACACACATTCTCTCTCACACACACATTCTCTCTCTCACATACGCATTCTCTCTCACTCGCATTCTCTCTCTCTCACACACACATTCTCTCTCGCTCTCACACACACACTCTCTCTCTCACACATGCATTCTGTCACACACACACCTTCTCTCTCACACACATGCATTCTCTTTCTCACACACGCATTCTCTTTCTCACACACATTCTCTCTCACACACATTCTCTCTCACACACACATATTCTCTCTCTCACACGCACATTCTCTCTCCCCCACACACACACATTCTCTCTCTCACACACACATTCTCTCTCTCACACACATTCTCTCTCTCACACACACATTCTCTCTCTCACACACACATTCTCTCTCTCACACACGCATTCTCTCTCTCACACACACATTCTCTCTCTCTCACACGCATTCGCATTCTCTCTCTCACGCGCATTCTCTCTCTCACACACATTCTCTCTCTCACACACGCATTATCTCTCTCACACACACGCATTCTCTCTCTCGCACACGCATTCTCTCTCTCTCACACACACGCATTCTCTGTCTCACACGCACACGCATTCTCTCACACACGCATTCTCTCTCTAGCACACACGCATTCTCTCTCTCGCACACACGCATTCTCTCTCACACACATTCTCTCTCTCACACACTCATTCTCTCTCACTCACACACACGCATTCTCTCACACACACACACATTCTCTCTCACACACGCATTCTCTGTCACACACACTCATTCTCTCTCTCACATGCACACGCATTCTTTCTCACACACACACATTCTCTCTCTCACACACACTCATTCACTCTCTCACACGCACACGCATTCTCTCCCTCACACACACATTCTCTCTCACACACGCATTCTCTGTCACACACACTCATTCTCTCTCTCACACGCACACGCATTCTCTCTCTCTCACACACATTCTGTCTCTCACACACTCATTCTCTCTCTCACACATACACGCATTCTCTCACACACACACTCATTCTCTCTCAAACACGCATTCTCTGACACACACACCCATTCTCTCTCTCACATGCACACGCATTCTCTCCCTCACTCACACATTCTCTCTCTCACACACACTCATTCACTCTCTCACAAGCACACGCATTCTCTCCCTCACTCACACATTCTCTCTCACACACGCATTCTCTGTCACACACACTCATTCTCTCTCTCACATGCACACGCATTCTCTCTCACACACTCACATACTCTCTCTCACACACACGCATTCTCTCTCTCACACACACTCATTCTCTCTCTCTCACAAACATTCTCTCTCTCACACACACACATTCTCTCTCGCACACTCACATACTCTCTCTCACACACACACATTCTCTCTCACACACGCATTCTCTCTCACACACACTCATTCTCCCTCTCACACGCATACGCATTCTCTCTCGCACACACACATTCTCTCTCTCACACACACGCATTCTCTCTCTCTCACAAACATTCACTCTCTCTTACACACACATTCTCTCTCTCACACACGCATTCTCTCTCTCATGCATTCTCTCTCTCTCTCACACACACGCATTCTCTCTCTCTTGCACACATGCATTCACTCTCTCACACACATTCTCACTCTCTCTCACACGCATTCTCTCTCACACACGCATTCTCTCTCACACACACATTCTCTCTCTCACACACACACACATTCTCTCTCTCTCACACATTCTCTCTCAGACACACACACACATTCTCACTCTCACACACACATTCTCTCTCACACACAAACATTCTCTCTCTCTCTCACACGCATTTTGTCTCTCTCACACACACATTCTCTCTCACACACGCATTCTCTCTCACACACACATTCTCTCTCACACACACATTCTCTCTCACACACGCATTCTCTCTCACACACACATTCTCTCTCACACACATTCTCTCTCTCACACACGCATTCTCTCTCACTCGCACACACGCATTCTCTCTCACACACACACATTCTCTCTCTCTCACACACACGTATTCTCTCTCACTCGCACACACGCATTCTCTCTCTCTCACACACATTCTCTCTCTCTCTCACACACGCATTCTCTCTCTCTTGCACACATTCTCTCTCACACACACACATTCTCTCTCACACAAGCATTCTCTCTCTCACTCGCACATTCTCTCTCTCACACGCACACGCATTCTCTCTCACACACGCATTCTCTCTCACACGCACATTCTCTCTCTCACTCGCACATTCTCTCTCTCATACACACGCATTCTCTCTCTCACACGCACATTCTCTCTCTCACTCGCACATTCTCTCTTTCTCACACATAGATTTTCTCTCTCACACACATTCTCTCCCTCTCTCACACACATTCTCTCTCACACACACACACATTCTCTCTCACACACACATTCTCTCTCTCACTCGCACATTCTCTCTCTCACACACACGCATTCTCTCTCACACACGCATTCTCTCTCACACGCACATTCTCTCACACACACACATTCTCTCACACACACAATCTCTCTCTCACACACACGTTCTCCCTTTCACACACATTCTCTCTCACACACACACATTCTCTCTCACACAAACATTCTCTCACACACACATTCTCTCTCTCACGCACACATTCTCTCTCTCACACACAATCTCTCTCTCACACATGCATTCTCTCTCACACAAACATTCTCTCACACACACATTCTCTCTAACACACGCATTCTCTCTCACACACACATTCTCTCTCACACACACATTCTCTCTCACACACGCATTCTCTCTCACACGCACATTCTCTCTCTCACTCGCACATTCTCTCTCTCATACACACGCATTCTCTCTCTCACACGCACATTCTCTCTCTCACTCGCACATTCTCTCTTTCTCACACATAGATTTTCTCTCTCACACACATTCTCTCCCTCTCTCACACACATTCTCTCTCACACACACACACATTCTCTCTCACACACACATTCTCTCTCTCACTCGCACATTCTCTCTCTCACACACACGCATTCTCTCTCACACACGCATTCTCTCTCACACGCACATTCTCTCACACACACACATTCTCTCACACACACAATCTCTCTCTCACACACACGTTCTCCCTTTCACACACATTCTCTCTCACACACACACATTCTCTCTCACACAAACATTCTCTCACACACACATTCTCTCTCTCACGCACACATTCTCTCTCTCACACACAATCTCTCTCTCACACATGCATTCTCTCTCACACAAACATTCTCTCACACACACATTCTCTCTAACACACGCATTCTCTCTCACACACACATTCTCTCTCACACACACATTCTCTCTCACACACGCATTCTCTCTCACACACACATTCTCTCTCACACATATTCTCTCTCTCACACACGCATTCTCTCTCACTCGCACACACGCATTCTCTCTCACACACACACATTCTCTCTCTCTCACACACACGTATTCTCTCTCACTCGCACACACGCATTCTCTCTCTCTCACACACATTCTCTCTCTCTCACACACGCATTCTCTCTCTCTTGCACACACGCATTGTCTCTCTCACACACATTCTCTCTCTCTCTGACACACATTCTCTCTCACACACACATTCTCTCTCTCACATACGCATTCTCTCTCACTCGCATTCTCTCTCTCTCACACACACATTCTCTCTCGCTCTCACACACACACTCTCTCTCTCTCACATGCATTCTGTCACACACACACATTCTCTCTCACACACATGCATTCTCTTTCTCACACACGCATTCTCTTTCTCACACACATTCTCTCTCACACACATTCTCTCTCACACACACATATTCTCTCTCTCACACGCACATTCTCTCTCCCCCACACACACACATTCTCTCTCTCACACACACATTCTCTCTCTCACACACATTCTCTCTCTCACACACACATTCTTTCTCTCACACACACATTCTCTCTCTCACACACGCATTCTCTCTCTCTCACACACATTCTCTCTCTCTCACACGCATTCGCATTCTCTCTCTCACGCGCATTCTCTCTCTCACACACATTATCTCTCTCACACACACGCATTCTCTCTCTCGCACACGCATTCTCTCTCTCTCACACACACGCATTCTCTGTCTCACACGCACACGCATTCTCTCACACACGCATTCTCTCTCTAGCACACACGCATTCTCTCTCTCGCACACACGCATTCTCTCTCACACACATTCTCTCTCTCACACACTCATTCTCTCTCACTCACACACACGCATTCTCTCACACACACACACATTCTCTCTCACACACGCATTCTCTGTCACACACAAACATTCTCTCTCTCACACGCACACGCATTCTCTCTCACACACACACATTCTCTCTCTCACACACACTCATTCACTCTCTCACACGCACACGCATTCTCTCCCTCACACACACATTCTCTCTCACACACGCATTCTCTGTCACACACACTCATTCTCTCTCTCACACGCACACGCATTCTCTCTCTCTCACACACATTCTGTCTCTCACACACTCATTCTCTCTCTCACACATACACGCATTCTCTCTCACACACACACATTCTCTCTCACACACGCATTCTCTGACACACACACTCATTCTCTCTCTCACATGCACACGCATTCTCTCTCGCACACACACATTCTCTCTCTCACACACACTCATTCACTCTCTCACAAGCACACGCATTCTCTCCCTCACTCACACATTCTCTCTCACACACGCATTCTCTGTCACACACACTCATTCTCTCTCTCACATGCACACGCATTCTCTCTCGCACACTCACATTCTCTCTCTCACACACACGCATTCTCTCTCTCACACACACTCATTCTCTCTCTCTCACAAACATTCTCTCTCTCACACACACACATTCTCTCTCACACACGCATTCTCTCTCTCACACGCACACACATTCTCTCTCACACACGCATTCTCTCTCACACACACTCATTCTCCCTCTCACACGCATACGCATTCTCTCTCGCACACACACATTCTCTCTCTCACACACACGCATTCTCTCTCTCATGCATTCTCTCTCTCTCTCTCACACACGCATTCTCTCTCTCTTGCACACATTCTCACTCTCTCTCACACGCATTCTCTCTCACACACGCATTCTCTCTCTCACACACATTCTCTCTCTCACACACACACACATTCTCTCTCTCTCACACATTCTCTCTCAGACACACACACACATTCTCTCTCTCACACACACATTCTCTCTCACACACACACATTCTCTCTCTCTCTCACACGCATTTTGTCTCTCTCACACACACATTCTCTCTCACACACGCATTCTCTCTCACACACACTCATTCTCTCTCTCACACGCATACGCATTCTCTCTCGCACACGCATTCTCTCTCACGCATTCTATCTCTCTCTCTCACTCACGCATTCTCTCTCTCTTGCACACACGCATTCACTCTCTCACAAACATTCTGTCTCTCTCTCACACGCATTCTCTCTCACACACGCATTCTCTCTCACACACACATTCTCTCTCTCACACACACATTCTCTCTCTCACACACGCATTCTCTCTCACGCATTCTATCTCTCTCTCTCACTCACGCATTCTCTCTCTCTTGCACACACGCATTCACTCTCTCACAAACATTCTGTCTCTCTCTCACACGCATTCTCTCTCACACACGCATTCTCTCTCACACACACATTCTCTCTCTCACACACGCATTCTCTCTCACACACACATTCTCTCTCTCTCACACACACACATTCTCTCTCTCACACATTCTCTCTCAGACACACACACACATTCTCTCTCTCACACGCACATTCTTTCTCACACACTCATTTTCTCTCTCATGCACGCATTCTCTCTCTCGCACACTTATTCTCTCTCTCACGCATGCATTCTCTCTCTCGCATGCATTCTCTCTCTCGCACGCATTCTATCTCTCGCACACTCATTCTCTCTCTCATGCACGCATTCTCTCTCTCACGCACGCATTCTCTCTTGCACACTCATTTTCTCTCTCTCGCACGCATTCGCTCTCTCTCTCCCACACTCATTCTCTCTCTCATGCACGTATTCTCTCTCTCGTGCACTCATTCTCTCTCTCATGTACACATTCTCTCTCGCTCAAAGACGCATTCTCTCTAAACACACATTCTCTCTCTCGCACACATGCATTGTCTCTCACATGCAATCTCTCTCGCACACACGCATTCTCTCTGACACACGCATTCTCTCTCTCACACACACATTCTCTCTCTCACACACACATTCTCCCACTCTCACATACATTCTCTCTCACACACACACATTCTCCCTCTCTCACACACATTCTCTCTCTCACACACACATTCTCTCTCACACACACATTCTCTCCCTCACTCGCACATTCTCTCTCTCACACACATGCATTCTCTCACACACGCACATTCTCTCTCTCACTCGCACATTCTCTCTCTCACACATACATTCTCTCTCTCACACAAACATTCTCCCTCTCTCACACACATTCTCTCTCACACACACACATTCTCTCTCACACACACATTCTCTCTCTCACTCGCACATTCTCTCTCACACACACACGCATTCTCTCTCACACACGCATTCTCTCTCACACGCACATTCTCTCACACACACACATTCTCTCACACACACATTCTCTCTCTCACACACACATTCTCCCTTTCACACAAATTCTTTCTCACACACACACATTCTCTCTCACACAAACATTCTCTCACACACACATTCTCTCTCTCACGCACACATTCTCTCTCTCACACACAATCTCTCTCTCACACACGCATTCTCTCTCACACACACATTCTCTCACACACACATTCTCTCTAACACACGCATTCTCTCTCACACACACATTCTCTCTCACACACACATTCTCTCTCTCTCACACACACATTCTCTCTCTCTCACACACATTCTCTCTCTCACACACATTATCTCTCTCACATACACATTCTCTCTCACACACACAATCTCTCTCTCACACACGCATTCTCTCTCTCACACACATTCTCTCTCACACATTCTCTCTCTCACACACACGCATTCTCTCACACACGCATTCTCTCTCACACACACTCATTCTCTCTCTCACACGCATTCTCTCTCTCACACAAACATTCACTCTCTCAAAAACATTCTCTCTCTCACACACACATTCTCTCTCTCACACACACGCATTCTCTCTCTCTCACACACACATTCTCTCACTCTCACACACACATTCTCTCTCACACACACAATCTCTCTCTCTCACACACGCATTCTCTCTCACACACACTCATTCTCTCTCTCACACGCATTCTCTCTCTCACACAAACATTCTCTCTCTCACAAACATTCTCACTCTGACACACACATTCTCTCTCTCACACACACGCATTCTCTCTCTCTCACACACACATTCTCTCTCTCTCACACACACATTCTCTCTCACACACACACATTCTCTCTCTCACACACACACATTCTCTCTCTCTCACACACACATTCTCTCTCACACACACATTCTCTCTCTCACACACATTCTCTCTCTCACACACACATTGTCACACACAGATTCTCTCTCTCACATACGCATTCTCTCTCACACTCACATTCTCTCACACACACATTCTCTCACACACACATTCTATCTAACACACGCATTCTCTCTCACACACACATTCTCTCTCACACACACATTCTCTCTCTCACACACACATTCTCTCTCACACACACGCATTCTCTCTCTCACACACACATTCTCGCTCTCTCACACACATTCTCTCTCTATCACACACACATTCTCTCTCACACACACGCATTCTCTCTGACACACGCATTCTCTCTCTCACACACACATTCTCTCTCTCACACACACATTCTCCCTCTCTCACACACATTCTCTCTCTCACACACACATTCTCCCTCTCTCACACACATTCTCTCTCTCACACACACATTCTCTCTCACACACACATTCTCTCTCTCACTCGCACATTCTCTCTCTCACATACACGCATTCTCTCACACACACGCATTCTCTCTCACACGCACATTCTCTCTCTCACTCGCACATTCTCTCTTTCTCACACATAGATTTTCTCTCTCACACACACATTCTCCCTCTCTCACACACATTCTCTCTCACACACACACATTCTCTCTCACACACACATTCTCTCTCTCACTCGCACATTCTCTCTCTCACACACACGCATTCTCTCTCACACACGCATTCTCTCTCACACGCACATTCTCTCACACACACACATTCTCTCACACACACATTCTCTCTCTCACACACACGTTCTCACTTTCACACACATTCTCTCTCACACACACACATTCTCTCTCACACAAACATTATATCACACACACATTCTCTCTCTCACGCACACATTCTCTCTCTCACACACAATCTCTCTCTCACACACGCATTCTCTCTGACACGCACATTCTCTCTCTCACTCGCACATTCTCTCTCTCACACACACGCATTCTCTCACACAGGCACATTCTCTCTCTCTCACACATACATTCTCTCTCTCACACACACATTCTCCCTCTCTCACACACATTCTCTCTCACACACACACATTCTCTCTCACACACACATTCTCTCTCTCACACACTCATTCTCTCTCTCTCACACAGACGCATTCACTCACACACACACACATTCTCTCTCACACACGTATTCTCTGTCAACCACACTCATTCTCTCTCTCACACGCACACGCATTCTCTCCCTCATACACACATTCTCTCTCACACACGCATTCTCTGTCACACACACTCATTCTCTCTCTCACACGCACACGCATTCTCTCTCGCACACACACATTCTCTCTCTCACATACACGCATTCTCTCTCACACACATTCTCTCTCTCACACACTCATTCTCTCTCTCTCACACACACGCATTCTATCTCACACACACACATTCTCTCTCACATACGCATTCTCTGTCACACACACTCATTCTCTCTCTCACACGCACACGCATTCTCTCTCTCACACACACTCATTCTCTCTCTCTCACAAACATTCTCTCCCTCTCACACACACATTCTCTCTCACACACGCATTCTCTCTCACACACGCACACACATTCTCTCTCACACACGCATTCTCTCTCACACACACTCATTCTCTCTCACACACGCATACGCATTCTCTCTCTCACACACACTCATTCTCTCTCTCTCACAAACATTCTCTCCCTCTCACACACACATTCTCTCTCACACACGCATTCTCTCTTTCACACGCACACACATTCTCTCTCACACACGCATTCTCTCTCACACACACTCATTCTGTCTCTCACACGCATACGCTTTCTCTCTCGCACACACACATTCTCTCTCTCACACACATGCATTCTCTCTCTCTCACAAACATTCTCTCTCTCTCACACACACATTCTCTCTCTCACACACGCATTCTCTCTCTCACGCATTCTCTCTCTCTCTCACACACAATCATTCTCTCTCTCTTGCACACACGCATTCACTCTCTCACACACATTCTCTCTCTCTCGCACACGCATTCTCTCTCACATACGCATTCTCTCTCACACGCACATTCTCTCTCTCACACACGCATTCTCTCTCACACACACATTCTCTCTCTCTCACACACACACATTCTCTCTCTCACACATTCTCTCTCAGACACACACACACATTCTCTCTCTCACACGCACATTCTCTCTCACACATACATTCTCTCTCTCTCTCACACGCATTTTCTCTCTCTCACACACACGCATTCCCTCTCTCTCACACGCATTCTCTCTCACACACGCATTCTCTCTCTCTCTGACACGCATTCTCTCTCTCTCTCTCTAACACGCATTTTCTCTCTCTTGCACACACGCATTCTCTCTCACACACACATTCTCTCTCTCACACACGCATTCTCTCTGACACACGCATTCTCTCTCTTACACACATTCTCTCTCTCACACACGCATTCTCTCTCTCTCACATACGCATTCTCTCTCACACACACATTCTCTCTCTCACACACACACATTTTCTCTCTCTCACACACGCATTCTCTCTCACACATGCATTCTCTCTCACATGCACGAATCCTCTCTTTCTCACACACTCATTCTCTCTCTCTCACGCACGCATTCGCTCTCTTTCACACTAACTCTCTCTCTCACACTCATCCTCTCTCTCACGCACGCATTCTCTCTCTCGCACACACGCATTCTCTCTCTTTCTCACACACGCATTCTCACTCTCAGACACGTATTCTCTATCTCTCACACACGCATTCTCTCTCTCGCACACGCATTCTCTCTCTCTCACACATGCATTCTCTCTCTTTCACACGCACACGGATTCTCTGTCACACACGCATTCTCTCTCTCTCACACAAAAATGCATTCTCTCTCTCACACACATTCTCTCTCACACACGCATTATCTCTCTCACACACACACATTCTCGCTCTCTCACACACATTCTCTCTCTATCACACACACATTCTCTCTCACACACACGCATTCTCTCTGACACACGCATTCTCTCTCTCACACACACATTCTCTCTCTCACACACACATTCTCCCTCTCTCACACACATTCTCTCTCTCACACACACATTCTCCCTCTCTCACACACATTCTCTCTCTCACACACACATTCTCTCTCACACACACATTCTCTCTCTCACTCGCACATTCTCTCTCTCACATACACGCATTCTCTCACACACACGCATTCTCTCTCACACGCACATTCTCTCTCTCACTCGCACATTCTCTCTTTCTCACACATAGATTTTCTCTCTCACACACACATTCTCCCTCTCTCACACACATTCTCTCTCACACACACACATTCTCTCTCACACACACATTCTCTCTCTCACTCGCACATTCTCTCTCTCACACACACGCATTCTCTCTCACACGCACATTCTCTCACACACACACATTCTCTCACACACACATTCTCTCTCTCACACACACATTCTCCCTTTCACACAAATTCTCTCTCACACACACACATTCTCTCTCACACAAACATTCTCTCACACACACATTCTCTCTCTCACGCACACATTCTCTCTCTCACACACAATCTCTCTCTCACACACGCATTCTCTCTCACACACACATTCTCTCACACACACATTCTCTCTAACACACGCATTCTCTCTCACACACACATTCTCTCTCACACACACATTCTCTCTCTCTCACACACACATTCTCTCTCTCTCACACACATTCTCTCTCTCACACACATTATCTCTCTCACATACACATTCTCTCTCACACACACAATCTCTCTCTCACACACGCATTCTCTCTCTCACACACATTCTCTCTCACACACACATTCTCTCTCTCACACACACGCATTCTCTCACACACGCATTCTCTCTCACACACACTCATTCTCTCTCTCACACGCATTCTCTCTCTCACACAAACATTCACTCTCTCAAAAACATTCTCTCTCTCACAAACACATTCTCTCTCTCACACACACGCATTCTCTCTCTCTCACACACACATTCTCTCACTCTCACACACACATTCTCTCTCACACACACAATCTCTCTCTCTCACACACGCATTCTCTCTCACACACACTCATTCTCTCTCTCACACGCATTCTCTCTCTCACACAAACATTCTCTCTCTCACAAACATTCTCACTCTGACACACACATTCTCTCTCTCACACACACGCATTCTCTCTCTCTCACACACACATTCTCTCTCTCTCACACACACATTCTCTCTCACACACACACATTCTCTCTCTCACACACACACATTCTCTCTCTCTCACACACACATTCTCTCTCACACACACATTCTCTCTCTCACACACATTCTCTCTCTCACACACACATTGTCACACACAGATTCTCTCTCTCACATACGCATTCTCTCTCACACTCACATTCTCTCACACACACATTCTCTCACACACACATTCTATCTAACACACGCATTCTCTCTCATACACACATTCTCTCTCACACACACATTCTCTCTCTCACACACACATTCTCTCTCACACACACGCATTCTCTCTCTCACACACACATTCTCGCTCTCTCACACACATTCTCTCTCTATCACACACACATTCTCTCTCACACACACGCATTCTCTCTGACACACGCATTCTCTCTCTCACACACACATTCTCTCTCTCACACACACATTCTCCCTCTCTCACACACATTCTCTCTCTCACACACACATTCTCCCTCTCTCACACACATTCTCTCTCTCACACACACATTCTCTCTCACACACACATTCTCTCTCCCACTCGCACATTCTCTCTCTCACATACACGCATTCTCTCACACACACGCATTCTCTCTCACACGCACATTCTCTCTCTCACTCGCACATTCTCTCTTTCTCACACATAGATTTTCTCTCTCACACACACATTCTCCCTCTCTCACACACATTCTCTCTCACACACACACATTCTCTCTCACACACACATTCTCTCTCTCACTCGCACATTCTCTCTCTCACACACACGCATTCTCTCTCACACACGCATTCTCTCTCACACGCACATTCTCTCACACACACACATTCTCTCACACACACATTCTCTCTCTCACACACACGTTCTCACTTTCACACACATTCTCTCTCACACACACACATTCTCTCTCACACAAACATTATATCACACACACATTCTCTCTCTCACGCACACATTCTCTCTCTCACACACAATCTCTCTCTCACACACGCATTCTCTCTGACACGCACATTCTCTCTCTCACTCGCACATTCTCTCTCTCACACACACGCATTCTCTCACACAGGCACATTCTCTCTCTCTCACACATACATTCTCTCTCTCACACACACATTCTCCCTCTCTCACACACATTCTCTCTCACACACACACATTCTCTCTCACACACACATTCTCTCTCTCACACACTCATTCTCTCTCTCTCACACAGACGCATTCACTCACACACACACACACATTCTCTCTCACACACGTATTCTCTGTCAACCACACTCATTCTCTCTCTCACACGCACACGCATTCTCTCCCTCATACACACATTCTCTCTCACACACGCATTCTCTGTCACACACACTCATTCTCTCTCTCACACGCACACGCATTCTCTCTCGCACACACACATTCTCTCTCTCACATACACGCATTCTCTCTCACACACATTCTCTCTCTCACACACTCATTCTCTCTCTCTCACACACACGCATTCTATCTCACACACACACATTCTCTCTCACATACGCATTCTCTGTCACACACACTCATTCTCTCTCTCACATGCACACGCATTCTCTCTCTCACACACACTCATTCTCTCTCTCTCACAAACATTCTCTCCCTCTCACACACACATTCTCTCTCACACACGCATTCTCTCTCACACACGCACACACATTCTCTCTCACACACGCATTCTCTCTCACACACACTCATTCTCTCTCACACACGCATACGCATTCTCTCTCTCACACACACTCATTCTCTCTCTCTCACAAACATTCTCTCCCTCTCACACACACATTCTCTCTCACACACGCATTCTCTCTTTCACACGCACACACATTCTCTCTCACACACGCATTCTCTCTCACACACACTCATTCTGTCTCTCACACGCATACGCTTTCTCTCTCGCACACACACATTCTCTCTCTCACACACATGCATTCTCTCTCTCTCACAAACATTCTCTCTCTCTCACACACACATTCTCTCTCTCACACACGCATTCTCTCTCTCACGCATTCTCTCTCTCTCTCTCACACAATCATTCTCTCTCTCTTGCACACACGCATTCACTCTCTCACACACATTCTCTCTCTCTCGCACACGCATTCTCTCTCACACACGCATTCTCTCTCACACGCACATTCTCTCTCTCACACACGCATTCTCTCTCACACACACATTCTCTCTCTCTCACACACACACATTCTCTCTCTCACACATTCTCTCTCAGACACACACACACATTCTCTCTCTCACACGCACATTCTCTCTCACACATACATTCTCTCTCTCTCTCACACGCATTTTCTCTCTCTCACACACACGCATTCCCTCTCTCTCACACGCATTCTCTCTCACACACGCATTCTCTCTCTCTCTGACACGCATTCTCTCTCTCTCTCTCTAACACGCATTTTCTCTCTCTTGCACACACGCATTCTCTCTCACACACACATTCTCTCTCTCACACACGCATTCTCTCTGACACACGCATTCTCTCTCTCACACACATTCTCTCTCTCACACACGCATTCTCTCTCTCTCACATACGCATTCTCTCTCACACACACATTCTCTCTCTCACACACACACATTTTCTCTCTCTCACACACGCATTCTCTCTCACACATGCATTCTCTCTCACATGCACGAATCCTCTCTTTCTCACACACTCATTCTCTCTCTCTCACGCACGCATTCGCTCTCTTTCACACTAACTCTCTCTCTCACACTCATCCTCTCTCTCACGCACGCATTCTCTCTCTCGCACACACGCATTCTCTCTCACACACACACGCATTCTCACTCTCAGACACGCATTCTCTATCTCTCACACACGCATTCTCTCTCTCGCACACGCATTCTCTCTCTCTCACACATGCATTCTCTCTCTTTCACACGCACACGGATTCTCTGTCACACACGCATTCTCTCTCTCTCACACAATAATGCATTCTCTCTCTCACACACATTCTCTCTCACACACGCATTATCTCTCTCTCACACACACATTCTCGCTCTCTCACACACATTCTCTCTCTATCACACACACATTCTCTCTCACACACACGCATTCTCTCTGACACACGCATTCTCTCTCTCACACACACATTCTCTCTCTCACACACACATTCTCCCTCTCTCACACACATTCTCTCTCTCACACACACATTCTCCCTCTCTCACACACATTCTCTCTCTCACACACACATTCTCTCTCACACACACATTCTCTCTCTCACTCGCACATTCTCTCTCTCACATACACGCATTCTCTCACACACACGCATTCTCTCTCACACGCACATTCTCTCTCTCACTCGCACATTCTCTCTTTCTCACACATAGATTTTCTCTCTCACACACACATTCTCCCTCTCTCACACATATTCTCTCTCACACACACACATTCTCTCTCACACACACATTCTCTCTCTCACTCGCACATTCTCTCTCTCACACACACGCATTCTCTCTCACACACGCATTCTCTCTCACACGCACATTCTCTCACACACACACATTCTCTCACACACACATTCTCTCTCTCACACACACGTTCTCCCTTTCACACACATTCTCTCTCACACACACACATTCTCTCTCACACAAACATTATATCACACACACATTCTCTCTCTCACGCACACATTCTCTCTCTCACACACAATCTCTCTCTCACACACGCATTCTCTCTGACACGCACATTCTCTCTCTCACTCGCACATTCTCTCTCTCACACACACGCATTCTCTCACACAGGCACATTCTCTCTCTCACTCGCACATTCTCTCTCTCTCACACATACATTCTCTCTCACACACACACATTCTCCCTCTCTCACACACATTCTCTCTCACACACACACATTCTCTCTCACACACACATTCTCTCTCTCACACACTCATTCTCTCTCTCTCACACACACGCATTCACTCACACACACACACATTCTCTCTCACACACGTATTCTTTGTCAACCACACTCATTCTCTCTCTCACACGCACACGCATTCTCTCCCTCACACACACATTCTCTCTCACACACGCATTCTCTGTCACACACACTCATTCTCTCTCTCACACGCACACGCATTCTCTCTCGCACACACACATTCTCTCTCTCACATACACGCATTCTCTCTCACACACATTCTCTCTCTCACACACTCATTCTCTCTCTCTCACACACACGCATTCTATCTCACACACACACATTCTCTCTCACATACGCATTCTCTGTCACACACACTCATTCTCTCTCTCACACGCACACGCATTCTCTCTCTCACACGCACTCATTCTCTCTCTCTCACAAACATTCTCTCCCTCTCACACACACATTCTCTCTCACACACGCATTCTCTCTCTCACACGCACACACATTCTCTCTCACACACGCATTCTCTCTCACACACACTCATTCTCTCTCTCACACGCATACGCATTCTCTCTCTCACACACACTCATTCTCTCTCTCTCACAAAAATTCTCTCCCTCTCACACACACATTCTCTCTCACACACGCATTCTCTCTTTCACACGCACACACATTCTCTCTCTCACAAACATTCTCTCCCTCTCACACACACATTCTCTCTCACACACGCATTCTCTCTCTCACACGCACACACATTCTCTCTCACACACGCATTCTCTCTCACACACACTCATTCTGTCTCTCACACGCATACGCATTCTCTCTCGCACACACACATTCTCTCTCTCACACACATGCATTCTCTCTCTCTCACAAACATTCTCTCTCTCTCACACACACATTCTCTCTCTCACACACGCATTCTCTCTCTCACGCATTCTCTCTCTCTCTCTCACACAATCATTCTCTCTCTCTTGCACACACGCATTCACTCTCTCACACACATTCTCTCTCTCTCGCACACGCATTCTCTCTCACACACGCATTCTCTCTCACACACACATTCTCTCTCTCACACACGCATTCTCTCTCACACACACATTCTCTCTCTCTCACACACACACATTCTCTCTCTCACACATTCTCTCTCAGACACACACACACATTCTCTCTCTCACACGCACATTCTCTCTCACACATACATTCTCTCTCTCTCTCACACGCATTTTCTCTCTCTCACACACACGCATTCCCTCTCTCTCACACGCATTCTCTCTCACACACGCATTCTCTCTCTCTCTGACACGCATTCTCTCTCTCTCTCTCTAACACGCATTTTCTCTCTCTTGCACACACGCATTCTCTCTCACACACACATTCTCTCTCTCACACACGCATTCTCTCTGACACACGCATTCTCTCTCTCACACACATTCTCTCTCTCACACACGCATTCTCTCTCTCACACATACGCATTCTCTCTCACACACACATTCTCTCTCTCACACACACACATTTTCTCTCTCACACACACACATTCTCTCTCACACATGCATTCTCTCTCACATGCACGAATCCTCTCTTTCTCACACACTCATTCTCTCTCTCTCACGCACGCATTCTCTCTCTCTCACACTCATCCTCTCTCTCACGCACGCATTCTCTCTCTCGCACACACGCATTCTCTCTCTTTCTCACACACGCATTCTCACTCTCAGACACGCATTCTCTATCTCTCACATACGCATTCTCTCTCTCGCACACGCATTCTCTCTCTCTCACACATGCATTCTCTCTCTTTCACACGCACACGGATTCTCTGTCACACACGCATTCTCTCTCTCTCACACAAAAATGCATTCTCTCTCTCACACACATTCTCTCTCACACACGCATTATCTCTCTCTCACACACGCAATCTCTCTCGCACACACGCATCCTCTCTCTCTCTCACACACGCATTCTCTCTCTCAAGACACGCATTCTCTCTCTCTCACACACGCATTCTCTCTCGCACACACGCATTCTCTCTCACACACACTCATTCTCTCTCTCACATGCACACGCATTCTCTCTCTCTCACACACGCATTCTCTCTCTCACACACACGCATTCTCTCTCGCACGCATTCTCTCTCTCTCACACACACATTCTCTCTCTTGCACACACGCATTCACTCTCTCACACACATTCTCTCTCTCTCACACGCATTCTCTCTCACACGCGCATTCTCGCTCTCACACACATTCTCTCTCTCTCTCACACGTATTCTCTCTCACACACACATTCTCTCTCTCACACACACATTCTCTCTCTCAGGCACGCATTCTCTCTCTCACACACACGCATTCTCTCTCTCGCACATGCATTCCCTCTCACACACACGCACACGCATTCTCTGTCACACACGCATTCTCTCTCTCTCACATGCATTCTCTCTCTCTCTCACACGCATTCTCTCTCTTACACATGCATTCTCTCTCTCACACGCACACGCATTCTCTGTCACACACGCATTCTCTCTCTCTCACACGCACACGCATTCTCTCTCTCTCACACATTCTCTCTCTATCACACACACATTCTCTCTCACACACACGCATTCTCTCTGACACACGCATTCTCTCTCTCACACACACATTCTCTCTCTCACACACACATTCTCCCTCTCTCACACACATTCTCTCTCTCACACACACATTCTCCCTCTCTCACACACATTCTCTCTCTCACACACACATTCTCTCTCACACACACATTCTCTCTCTCACTCGCACATTCTCTCTCTCACAGACACGCATTCTCTCTCATACACGCATTCTCTCTCACACGCACATTCTCTCTCTCACTCGCACATTCTCTCTCTCACACACACACGCATTCTCTCTCACACGCACATTCTCTCTCTCACTCGCACATTCTCTCTCTCACACACACACATTCTCTCTCTCACACACACATTCTCCCTCTCTCACACACATTCTCTCTCTCACACACACATTCTCTCTCACACACACATTCTCTCTCTCACTCGCACATTCTCTCTCTCACACACACGCATTCTCTCTCACACACGCATTCTCTCTCACACGCAAATTCTCTCTCACACACACATTCTCTCACACACACATTCTCTCTCTCACACACACATTCTGCCATTCACACACATTCTCTCTCACACACACACATTCTCTCTCACACACACATTCTCTCACACACACATTCTCTCTCACACACACACATTCTCTCTCTCACACACAATCTCTCTCACACTCACGCATTCTCTCTCACACACACATTCTCTCACACACACATTCTCTCTAACACACGCATTCTCTCTCACACACACATTCTCTCTCACACACACATTCTCTCTCACACACACATTCTCTCTCACACACATTCTCTCTCTCTCTCACACGCATTCTCTCTCTCACTCGCACACACGCATTCTCTCTCTCTCACACACATTCTCTCTCTCTCACACACATGCATTCTCTCTCACTCGCACACACGCATTCTCTCTCTCTCACACACATTCTCTCTCTCTCACACGCATTCTCTCTCTCACACACATTCACTCTCTCTCTGACACACATTCTCTCTCACACACACATTCTCTCTCTCACACACGCATTCTCTCTCGCACATACACATTCTCTCTCTCACTCGCATTCTCTCTCTCTCACACACACATTCTCTGTCGCTCTCACACACACGCTCTCTCTCTCACACACGCATTCTGTCACACACACACATTCTCACTCACACACATGCACTCTCTTTCTCACACACGCATTCTCTTTCTCACACACATTCTCTCTCACACGCATTCTCTCTCACACACACATTGTCTCTCTCACACACACACATTCTCTCTCTCACACATTCTCTCTCACACACACACATTCTCTCTCTCTCACACACATTCTCTCTCTCGCACACACATTCTCTCTCTCTCTCACTCGCACATTCTCTCTCTCTCTCACACACACACATTTACGCATTCTCTCTCTCACACACACATTCTCTCTCTCTCTCACACGCATTCTCTCTCTCACACACATGCGCTCTCTCACACACATTCTCTCTCTCACACACGCACACGCATTCTCTGTCACACACGCATTCTCTCTCTCTCACACGCATTCTCTCTCTCTCTCACACGCATTCTCTCTCTCTCACACGCACGCATTCTCTATCTCTCTCCCACACTCACTCTCTCTCACGCACGCATTCGCTCTCTCGTGCAATCAATCTCTCTCTCACGTACACATTCTCTCTCTCTCACAGACGCATTCTCTCTAACACACACATTCTCTCTCTCGCACACACGCATTCTCTCTCTCTCACACACGCAATCTCTCTCGCACACACGCAGTCTCTCTCTCTCTCACACACGCATTCTCACTCTCAGACACGCATTCTCTCTCTCTCACACACGCATTCTCTCTCTCGCACACGCATTCTCTCTCTCACACACATGCATTCTCTCTCTTTCACACGCACACGCATTCTCTGTCACACACGCATTCTCTCTCTCTCACACAAAAATGCATTCTCTCTCTCACACACATTCTCTCCAACACACGCGTTATCTCTCTCGCACACACGCATTCTCTCTCTCTCTCACACGCAATCTCTCTCGCACACACGCAGTTTCTCTCTCTCTCACACACGCATTCTCACTCTCAGACACGCATTCTCTCTCTCTCACACACATTGTCTCTCTCACACACACATTCTCCCTCTCTCACACACATTCTCTCTCTCACACACACATTCTCCCTCTCTCACACACATTCTCTCTCTCACACACACATTCTCCCTCTCTCACACACATTCTCTCTCTCACACACACATTCTCCCTCTCTCACAAACATTCTCTCTCTCACACGCACATTCTCTCTCTCACTCGCACATTCTCTCTCTCACACACACGCATTCTCTCTCACACGCACATTCTCTCTCTCACTCGCACATTCTCTCTCTCTCACACACACATTCTCTCTCTCACACACACATTCTCCCTCTCTCACACACATTCTCTCTCTCACACACACATTCTCTCTCACACACACATTCTCTCTCTCACTCGCACATTCTCTCTCTCACACACACGCATTCTCTCTCACACACGCATTCTCTCTCACACGCAAATTCCCTCTCACACACAATTCTCTCACACACACATTCTCTCTCTCACACACACATTCTCCCGTTCACACACATTCTCTCTCACACACACACATTCTCTCTCACACACACATTCTCTCACACACACATTCTCTCTCTCACACACACATTCTCTCTCTCACACACATTCTCTCTCTCACACACGCATTCTCTCTCTCACACACATTCTCTCACACACACATTCTCTCTAACACACGCATTCTCTCTCACACACACATTCTCTCTCACACACACATTCTCTCTCACACATATTCTCTCTCTCACACACGCATTCTCTCTCTCACTCGCACACACGCATTCTCTCTCTCTCACACACATTCTCACTCTCACACACACGCATTCTCTCTCACTCGCACACACGCATTCTCTCTCTCTCACACACATTCTCTCTCTCTCTCACACACGCATTCTCTCTCTCCTGCACACACGCATTCTCTCTCTCACACACATTCACTCTCTCTCTGACACACATTCTCTCTCACACACACATTCTCTCTCTCACACACGCATTCTCTCTCGCACATACGCATTCTCTCTCTCACTTGCATTCTCTCTCTCTCTCACACACATTCTCTGTCGCTCTCACACCCACACTCTCTCTCTCACACACGCATTCTGTCACACACACACATTCTCTCTCACACACATGCATTCTCTTTCTCACACACGCATTCTCTTTCTCACACACATTCTCTCTCACACGCATTCTCTCTCACACACACATTCTCTCTCTCACACACACATTCTCTCTCTCGCACACACACATTCTCTCTCTCACACACACATTCTCTCTCTCTCACACACACATTCTCTCTCTCGTACACACATTCTCTCTCTCTCTCACACGCATTCTCTCTCTCTCTCTCACACACACATTTACGCATTCTCTCTCACTCACACACATTCACTCTCTCTCACACGCATTCTCTCTCTCACAAACATGCGCTCTCTCACACACATTCTCTCTCTCACACACGCACACGCATTCTCTGTCACACACGCATTCTCTCTCTCACACGCATTCTCTCTCTCTCACACACACATTCTCTCTTACACATGCATTCTCTCTCTCTCACACGCACACGAAATCTCTGTCACAAACGCATTCTCTCTCTCTCACACGCACACGCATTCTCTCTCACTCACACATTCTCTCTCTCCCACACATTCTCTCTCTCACACACGCATTATCTCTCACACACACGCATTCTCTCTCTCTCACACGCACGCATTCTCTATCTCTCTCCCACACTCACTCTCTCTCACGCACGCATTCTCTCTCTCGTGCAATCAATCTCTCTCTCACGTACACATTCTCTCTCTCTCACAGACGCATTCTCTCTAACACACATTTTCTCTCTCTCGCACACACACATTCTCTCTCTCGCACACACGCATTCTCTCTCTCTCTCACACGCAATCTCTCTCGCACACACGCAGTCTCTCTCTCTCTCACACACTCATTCTCTCTGACACACACATTCTCTCTCTCACACACACATTCTCTCTCTCACACACATTCTCGCTCACACACGCATTCTCTCTGACACACGCATTCTCTCTCACACACGCATTCTCTCTCTCCCACACGCATTCTCTCTCTCTCTCACACGCAATCTCTCTCGCACACACGCAGTCTCTCTCTTTCTCACACACGCATTCTCACTCTCAGACACGCATTCTCTCTCTCTCACACACGCATTCTCTCTCTCGCACACGCATTCTCTCTCTCACACACATGCATTCTCTCTCTTTCACACGCACACGCATTCTCTGTCACACACGCATTCTCTCTCTCACACACAAAAATGCATTCTCTCTCTCACACACATTCTCTCCCACACACGCATTATCTCTCTCGCACACACGCATTCTCTCTCTCTCTCACACGCAATCTCTCTCGCACACACGCAGTTTCTCTCTCTCTCACACACGCATTCTCACTCTCAGACACGCATTCTCTCTCTCTCACACACACGCATTATCTCTCTCACACACATTCTCTCCCACACACGCATTATCTCTCTCGCACACACGCATTCTCTCTCTCTCTCACACGCAATCTCTCTCGCACACACGCAGTTTCTCTCTCTCTCACACACGCATTCTCACTCACAGACACGCATTCTCTCTCTCTCACACACATTCTCTCTCTCACACACACATTCTCCCTCTCTCACACACATTCTCTCTCTCACACACACATTCTCCCTCTCTCACACACATTCTCTCTCTCACACACACATTCTCTCTCACACACACATTCTCTCTCTCACTCGCACATTCTTTCTCTCACAGACACGCATTCTCTCTCATACACGCATTCTCTCTCACACGCACATTCTCTCTCTCACTCGCACATTCTCTCTCTCACACACACGCATTCTCTCTCACACGCACATTCTCTCTCTCACTCGCACATTCTCTCTCTCTCACACACACATTCTCTCTCACACACACACATTCTCCCTCTCTCACACACATTCTCTCTCTCACACACACATTCTCTCTCACACACACATTCTCTCTCTCACTCTCACATTCTCTCTCTCACACACACGCATTCTCTCTCACACACGCATTTTCTCTCACACGCAAATTCCCTCTCACACACAATTCTCTCACACACACATTCTCTCTCTCACACACACATTCTCCCGTTCACACACATTCTCTCTCACACACACACATTCTCTCTCACACACATTCTCTCACACACACATTCTCTCTCTCACACACATATTCTCTCTCTCACACACATTCTCTCTCTCACACACGCATTCTCTCTCACACACACATTCTCTCTCACACACACATTCTCTCTCACACACACATTCTCTCTCACACATATTCTCTCTCACACACACGCATTCTCTCTCTCACTCCCACACACGCATTCTCTCTCTCTCACACACATTCTCTCTCTCACACACACGCATTCTCTCTCACTCGCACACACGCATTCTCTCTCACACATATTCTCTCTCTCACACACGCATTCTCTCTCTCACTCCCACACACACATTCTCTCTCTCTCTCACACACGCATTCTCTCTCTCTTGCACACACGCATTCTCTCTCTCACACACATTCACTCTCTCTCTGACACACATTCTCTCTCACACACACATTCTCTCTCTCACACACGCATTCTCTCTCGCACATACGCATTCTCTCTCTCACTTGCATTCTCTCTCTCTCACACACACATTCTCTGTCGCTCTCACACCCACACACTCTCTCTCACACACGCATTCTGTCACACACACACATTCTCTCTCACACACATGCATTCTCTTTCTCACACACGCATTCTCTTTCTCACAGACATTCTCTCTCACACGCATTCTCTCTCACACACACATTCTCTCTCTCACACACACATTCTCTCTCTCGCACACACACATTCTCTCTCTCACACACACATTCTCTCTCTCTCACACACACATTCTCTCTCTCGTACACACATTCTCTCTCTCTCTCACACGCATTCTCTCTCTCTCACCCACACATTTACGCATTCTCTCTCACTCACACACATTCTCTCTCTCTCACACGCATTCTCTCTCTCACACACATGCGCTCTCTCACACACATTCTCTCTCTCACACACGCACACGCATTCTCTGTCACACACGCATTCTCTCTCTCACACGCATTCTCTCTCTCTCACACACGCATTCTCTCTTACACATGCATTCTCTCTCTCTCACACGCACACGAAATCTCTGTCACACACGCATTCTCTCTCTCACACACGCACACGCATTCTCTCTCACTCACACATTCTCTCTCTCCCACACATTCTCTCTCTCACACACGCATTATCTCTCTCACACACACGCATTCTCTCTCTCTCACACGCACGCATTCTCTATCTCTCTCCCACACTCACTCTCTCTCACGCACGCATTCTCTCTCTCGTGCAATCAATCTCTCTCTCACGTACACATTCTCTCTCTCTCACAGACGCATTCTCTCTAACACACATTTTCTCTCTCTCGCACACACACATTCTCTCTCTCGCACACACGCATTCTCTCTCTCTCTCACACGCAATCTCTCTCGCACACACGCAGTCTCTCTCTCTCTCACACACGCATTCTCACTCTCAGAAACGCATTCTCTCTCTCTCACACACGCATTCTCTCTCTCGCACACGCATTCTCTCTCTCACACACATGCATTCTCTCTCTTTCACACGCACACGCATTCTCTGTCACACACGCATTCTCTCTCTCACACACAAAAATGCATTCTCTCTCTCACACACATTCTCTCCCACACAAGCATTATCTCTCTCGCACACACGCATTCTCTCTCTCTCTCACACGCAATCTCTGTCGCTCTCACACCCACACTCTCTCTCTCACACACGCATTCTGTCACACACACACATTCTCTCTCACACACATGCATTCTCTTTCTCACACACGCATTCTCTTTCTCACAGACATTCTCTCTCACACGCATTCTCTCTCACACACACATTCTCTCTCTCACACACACATTCTCTCTCTCGCACACACACATTCTCTCTCTCACACACACATTCTCTCTCTCTCACATACACATTCTCTCTCTCGTACACACATTCTCTCTCTCTCTCACACGCATTCTCTCTCTCTCACCCACACATTTACGCATTCTCTCTCACTCACACACATTCTCTCTCTCTCACACGCATTCTCTCTCTCACAAACATGCGCTCTCTCACACACATTCTCTCTCTCACACACGCACACGCATTCTCTGTCACACAGGCATTCTCTCTCTCACACGCATTCTCTCTCTCTCACACACGCATTCTCTCTTACACATGCATTCTCTCTCTCTCACACGCACACGAAATCTCTGTCACACACGCATTCTCTCTCTCACACACGCACACGCATTCTCTCTCACTCACACATTCTCTCTCTCCCACACATTCTCTCTCTCACACACGCATTATCTCTCTCACACACACGCATTCTCTCTCTCTCACACGCACGCATTCTCTATCTCTCTCCCACACTCACTCTCTCTCACGCACGCATTCTCTCTCTCGTGCAATCAATCTCTCTCTCACGTACACATTCTCTCTCTCTCACAGACGCATTCTCTCTAACACACATTTTCTCTCTCTCGCACACACACATTCTCTCTCTCGCACACACGCATTCTCTCTCTCACACGCAATCTCTCTCACACACACGCAGTCTCTCTCTCTCTCACACACGCATTCTCACTCTCAGAAACGCATTCTCTCTCTCTCACACACGCATTCTCTCTCTCGCACACGCATTCTCTCTCTCACACACATGCATTCTCTCTCTTTCACACGCACACGCATTCTCTGTCGCACACGCATTCTCTGTCACACACGCATTCTCTCTCTCACACACAAAAATGCATTCTCTCTCTCACACACATTCTCTCCCACACACGCATTATCTCTCTCGCACACACACATTCTCTCTCTCTCTCACACGCAATCTCTCTCGCACACACGCAGTTTCTCTCTCTCTCACACACGCATTCTCACTCTCAGACACGCATTCTCTCTCTCTCACACACACGCATTCTCTCTCTCGCACACGCATTCTCTCTCTCACACACATGCATTCTCTCTCTTTCACACGCACACGCATTCTCTGTCACACACGCATTCTCTCTCTCTCACACAAAAATGCATTCTCTCTCTCACACACATTCTCTCCCACACACGCATTATCTCTCTCTCACACACGCAATCTCTCTCGCACACACGCATTCTCTCTCTCTCTCACACACGCATTCTCTCTCTCCGCCACGCATTCTCTCTCTCTCACACACGCATTCTCTCTCGCACACACGCATTCTCTCTCACACACGCATTCTCTCTCACACACACATTCTCTCTCACACACACATTCTCTCTCTCACACACACATTCTCTCTCTCACACACGCATTCTCTCTCTCTCACACACACATTCTCTCTCTCTTGCACACACACATTCACTCTCTCACACACATTCTCTCTCTCTCTCACACGCATTCTCTCTCACACACGCATTCTCTCTCACACACAAATTCTCTCTCTCTCTCACACGCATTCTCTCTCACACACGCATTCTCTCTCACACACGCATTCTCTCTCTCACACACATTCACTCTCTCACACACATTCTCTCTCTCACACACGCATTCTCTCTCACACACACATGCTCTCGCTCACACACGCATTCTCTCTGACACACACATTCTCTCTCTCACACACATTCTCTCTCTCACACACACATTCTCTCTCTCTCACACACACATTCTCTCTCTCGTACACACATTCTCTCTCTCTCTCACACGCATTCTCTCTCTCTCACCCACACATTTACGCATTCTCTCTCACTCACACACATTCTCTCTCTCTCACACGCATTCTCTCTCTCACAAACATGCGCTCTCTCACACACATTCTCTCTCTCACACACGCACACGCATTCTCTGTCACACACGCATTCTCTCTCTCACACGCATTCTCTCTCTCTCACACACGCATTCTCTCTTACACATGCATTCTCTCTCTCTCACACGCACACGAAATCTCTGTCACACACGCATTCTCTCTCTCACACACGCACACGCATTCTCTCTCACTCACACATTCTCTCTCTCCCACACATTCTCTCTCTCACACACGCATTATCTCTCTCACACACACGCATTCTCTCTCTCTCACACGCACGCATTCTCTATCTCTCTCCCACACTTACTCTCTCTCACGCACGCATTCTCTCTCTCGTGCAATCAATCTCTCTCTCACGTACACATTCTCTCTCTCTCACAGACGCATTCTCTCTAACACACATTTTCTCTCTCTCGCACACACACATTCTCTCTCTCGCACACACGCATTCTCTCTCTCTCTCACACGCAATCTCTCTCACACACACGCAGTCTCTCTCTCTCTCACACACGCATTCTCACTCTCAGAAACGCATTCTCTCTCTCTCACACACACATTCTCTCTCTCGCACACGCATTCTCTCTCTCACACACATGCATTCTCTCTCTTTCACACGCACACGCATTCTCTGTCACACACGCATTCTCTCTCTCACACACAAAAATGCATTCTCTCTCTCACACACATTCTCTCCCACACACGCATTATCTCTCTCGCACACACGCATTCTCTCTCTCTCTCACACGCAATCTCTCTCGCACACACGCAGTTTCTCTCTCTCTCACACACGCATTCTCACTCTCAGACACGCATTCTCTCTCTCTCACACACACGCATTCTCTCTCTCGCACACGCATTCTCTCTCTCACACACATGCATTCTCTCTCTTTCACACGCACACGCATTCTCTGTCACACACGCATTCTCTCTCTCTCACACAAAAATGCATTCTCTCTCTCACACACATTCTCTCCCACACACGCATTATCTCTCTCTCACACACGCAATCTCTCTCGCACACACGCATTCTCTCTCTCTCTCACACACGCATTCTCTCTCTCCGCCACGCATTCTCTCTCTCTCACACACGCATTCTCTCTCGCACACACGCATTCTCTCTCACACACGCATTCTCTCTCACACACACATTCTCTCTCACACACACATTCTCTCTCTCACACACACATTCTCTCTCTCACACACGCATTCTCTCTCTCTCACACACACATTCTCTCTCTCTTGCACACACACATTCACTCTCTCACACACATTCTCTCTCTCTCTCACACGCATTCTCTCTCACACACGCATTCTCTCTCACACACAAATTCTCTCTCTCTCTCACACGCATTCTCTCTCACACACGCATTCTCTCTCACACACGCATTCTCTCTCTCACACACATTCACTCTCTCACACACATTCTCTCTCTCACACACGCATTCTCTCTCACACACACATGCTCTCGCTCACACACGCATTCTCTCTGACACACACATTCTCTCTCACACACACATTCTCTCTCTCACACACACCTTCTCTCTCTCTCACACACGCATTCTCGCTCTCACACACATTCTCTCTCTCCCACACACGCATTCTCTCTGACACACGCATTCTCTCTCTCACACACATTCTCTCTCTCACACACGCATTCTCTCTGACACACGCATTCTCCCTCACACACGCATTCTCTCTATCACAGATGCATTCTCTCTCACACACACATTCTCTCTCACACACAAATTCTCTCAAACACACACATTCTCTCTCTCACACACACATTCTCTCTCTCTCACACACGCATTCCCTCTCACACACTCATTCTCTCTGACACACACATTCTCTCTCTCACACACACATTCTCTCTCTCACACACATTCTCTCTCACACACGCATTCTCTCTGACACGCATTATCTCTCTCGCACACACGCATTCTCTCTCTCTCTCACACGCAATCTCTCTCGCACACACGCAGTTTCTCTCTCTCTCACACACGCATTCTCACTCTCAGACACGCATTCTCTCTCTCTCACACACACGCATTCTCTCTCTCGCACACGCATTCTCTCTCTCACACACATGCATTCTCTCTCTTTCACACGCACACGCATTCTCTCTCTCGCACACGCATTCTCTCTCTCACACACATGCATTCTCTCTCTTTCACACGCACACGCATTCTCTGTCACACACGCATTCTCTCTCTCTCACACAAAAATGCATTCTCTCTCTCACACACATTCTCTCCCACACACGCATTATCTCTCTCTCACACACGCAATCTCTCTCGCACACACGCATTCTCTCTGACACACGCATTCTCTCTCTCACACACATTCTCTCTCTCACACACGCATTCTCTCTGACACACGCATTCTCCCTCACACACGCATTCTCTCTATCTCTCACACACGCATTCTCTCTCTCCGCCACGCATTCTCTCTCTCTCACACACGCATTCTCTCTCGCACACACGCATTCTCTCTCACACACACTCATTCTCTCTCTCACACGCACACGCATTCTCTCTCTCTCACACACGCATTCTCTCTCTCACACACACGCATTCTCTCTCACACGCATTCTCTCTCTCTCACACACACATTCTCTCTCTCTTGCACACACACATTCACTCTCTCACACACATTCTCTCTCTCTCTCACACGCATTCTCTCTCACACACGCATTCTCTCTCACACACAAATTCTCTCTCTCTCTCACACGCATTCTCTCTCACACACGCATTCTCTCTCACACACGCATTCTCTCTCTCACACACATTCACTCTCTCACACACATTCTCTCTCTCACACACGCATTCTCTCTCACACACACATGCTCTCGCTCACACACGCATTCTCTCTGACACACACATTCTCTCTCTCACACACATTCTCTCTCTCACACACACCTTCTCTCTCTCTCACACACGCATTCTCGCTCTCACACACATTCTCTCTCTCCCACACACGCATTCTCTCTGACACACGCATTCTCTCTCTCACACACATTCTCTCTCTCACACACGCATTGTCTCTGACACACGCATTCTCCCTCACACACGCATTCTCTCTATCACAGATGCATTCTCTCTCACACACACATTCTCTCTCACACACAAATTCTCTCAAACACACACATTCTCTCTCTCACACACACATTCTCTCTCTCTCACACACGCATTCCCTCTCACACACTCATTCTCTCTGACACACACATTCTCTCTCTTTCACACGCACACGCATTCTCTGTCACACACGCATTCTCTCTCTCTCACACAAAAATGCATTCTCTCTCTCACACACATTCTCTCCAACACACGCGTTATCTCTCTCGCACACACGCATTCTCTCTCTCTCTCACACGCAATCTCTCTCGCACACACGCAGTTTCTCTCTCTCTCACACACGCATTCTCACTCTCAGACACGCATTCTCTCTCTCTCACACACATTGTCTCTCTCACACACACATTCTCCCTCTCTCACACACATTCTCTCTCTCACACACACATTCTCCCTCTCTCACACACATTCTCTCTCTCACACACACATTCTCCCTCTCTCACACACATTCTCTCTCTCACACACACATTCTCCCTCTCTCACAAACATTCTCTCTCTCACACGCACATTCTCTCTCTCACTCGCACATTCTCTCTCTCACACACACGCATTCTCTCTCACACGCACATTCTCTCTCTCACTCGCACATTCTCTCTCTCTCACACACACATTCTCTCTCTCACACACACATTCTCCCTCTCTCACACACATTCTCTCTCTCACACACACATTCTCTCTCACACACACATTCTCTCTCTCACTCGCACATTCTCTCTCTCACACACACGCATTCTCTCTCACACACGCATTCTCTCTCACACGCAAATTCCCTCTCACACACAATTCTCTCACACACACATTCTCTCTCTCACACACACATTCTCCCGTTCACACACATTCTCTCTCACACACACACATTCTCTCTCACACACACATTCTCTCACACACACATTCTCTCTCTCACACACACATTCTCTCTCTCACACACATTCTCTCTCTCACACACGCATTCTCTCTCTCACACACATTCTCTCACACACACATTCTCTCTAACACACGCATTCTCTCTCACACACACATTCTCTCTCACACACACATTCTCTCTCACACATATTCTCTCTCTCACACACGCATTCTCTCTCTCACTCGCACACACGCATTCTCTCTCTCTCACACACATTCTCACTCTCACACACACGCATTCTCTCTCACTCGCACACACGCATTCTCTCTCTCTCACACACATTCTCTCTCTCTCTCACACACGCATTCTCTCTCTCCTGCACACACGCATTCTCTCTCTCACACACATTCACTCTCTCTCTGACACACATTCTCTCTCACACACACATTCTCTCTCTCACACACGCATTCTCTCTCGCACATACGCATTCTCTCTCTCACTTGCATTCTCTCTCTCTCTCACACACATTCTCTGTCGCTCTCACACCCACACTCTCTCTCTCACACACGCATTCTCTCACACACACACATTCTCTCTCACACACATGCATTCTCTTTCTCACACACGCATTCTCTTTCTCACACACATTCTCTCTCACACGCATTCTCTCTCACACACACATTCTCTCTCTCACACACACATTCTCTCTCTCGCACACACACATTCTCTCTCTCACACACACATTCTCTCTCTCTCACACACACATTCTCTCTCTCGTACACACATTCTCTCTCTCTCTCACACGCATTCTCTCTCTCTCTCTCACACACACATTTACGCATTCTCTCTCACTCACACACATTCACTCTCTCTCACACGCATTCTCTCTCTCACAAACATGCGCTCTCTCACACACATTCTCTCTCTCACACACGCACACGCATTCTCTGTCACACACGCATTCTCTCTCTCACACGCATTCTCTCTCTCTCACACACACATTCTCTCTTACACATGCATTCTCTCTCTCTCACACGCACACGAAATCTCTGTCACAAACGCATTCTCTCTCTCTCACACGCACACGCATTCTCTCTCACTCACACATTCTCTCTCTCCCACACATTCTCTCTCTCACACACGCATTATCTCTCACACACACGCATTCTCTCTCTCTCACACGCACGCATTCTCTATCTCTCTCCCACACTCACTCTCTCTCACGCACGCATTCTCTCTCTCGTGCAATCAATCTCTCTCTCACGTACACATTCTCTCTCTCTCACAGACGCATTCTCTCTAACACACATTTTCTCTCTCTCGCACACACACATTCTCTCTCTCGCACACACGCATTCTCTCTCTCTCTCACACGCAATCTCTCTCGCACACACGCAGTCTCTCTCTCTCTCACACACTCATTCTCTCTGACACACACATTCTCTCTCTCACACACACATTCTCTCTCTCACACACATTCTCGCTCACACACGCATTCTCTCTGACACACGCATTCTCTCTCACACACGCATTCTCTCTCTCCCACACGCATTCTCTCTCTCTCTCACACGCAATCTCTCTCGCACACACGCAGTCTCTCTCTTTCTCACACACGCATTCTCACTCTCAGACACGCATTCTCTCTCTCTCACACACGCATTCTCTCTCTCGCACACGCATTCTCTCTCTCACACACATGCATTCTCTCTCTTTCACACGCACACGCATTCTCTGTCACACACGCATTCTCTCTCTCACACACAAAAATGCATTCTCTCTCTCACACACATTCTCTCCCACACACGCATTATCTCTCTCGCACACACGCATTCTCTCTCTCTCTCACACGCAATCTCTCTCGCACACACGCAGTTTCTCTCTCTCTCACACACGCATTCTCACTCTCAGACACGCATTCTCTCTCTCTCACACACACGCATTATCTCTCTCACACACATTCTCTCCCACACACGCATTATCTCTCTCGCACACACGCATTCTCTCTCTCTCTCACACGCAATCTCTCTCGCACACACGCAGTTTCTCTCTCTCTCACACACGCATTCTCACTCACAGACACGCATTCTCTCTCTCTCACACACATTCTCTCTCTCACACACACATTCTCCCTCTCTCACACACATTCTCTCTCTCACACACACATTCTCCCTCTCTCACACACATTCTCTCTCTCACACACACATTCTCTCTCACACACACATTCTCTCTCTCACTCGCACATTCTTTCTCTCACAGACACGCATTCTCTCTCATACACGCATTCTCTCTCACACGCACATTCTCTCTCTCACTCGCACATTCTCTCTCTCACACACACGCATTCTCTCTCACACGCACATTCTCTCTCTCACTCGCACATTCTCTCTCTCTCACACACACATTCTCTCTCACACACACACATTCTCCCTCTCTCACACACATTCTCTCTCTCACACACACATTCTCTCTCACACACACATTCTCTCTCTCACTCTCACATTCTCTCTCTCACACACACGCATTCTCTCTCACACACGCATTTTCTCTCACACGCAAATTCCCTCTCACACACAATTCTCTCACACACACATTCTCTCTCTCACACACACATTCTCCCGTTCACACACATTCTCTCTCACACACACACATTCTCTCTCACACACATTCTCTCACACACACATTCTCTCTCTCACACACATATTCTCTCTCTCACACACATTCTCTCTCTCACACACGCATTCTCTCTCACACACACATTCTCTCTCACACACACATTCTCTCTCACACACACATTCTCTCTCACACATATTCTCTCTCACACACACGCATTCTCTCTCTCACTCCCACACACGCATTCTCTCTCTCTCACACACATTCTCTCTCTCACACACACGCATTCTCTCTCACTCGCACACACGCATTCTCTCTCACACATATTCTCTCTCTCACACACGCATTCTCTCTCTCACTCCCACACACACATTCTCTCTCTCTCTCACACACGCATTCTCTCTCTCTTGCACACACGCATTCTCTCTCTCACACACATTCACTCTCTCTCTGACACACATTCTCTCTCACACACACATTCTCTCTCTCACACACGCATTCTCTCTCGCACATACGCATTCTCTCTCTCACTTGCATTCTCTCTCTCTCACACACACATTCTCTGTCGCTCTCACACCCACACACTCTCTCTCACACACGCATTCTGTCACACACACACATTCTCTCTCACACACATGCATTCTCTTTCTCACACACGCATTCTCTTTCTCACAGACATTCTCTCTCACACGCATTCTCTCTCACACACACATTCTCTCTCTCACACACACATTCTCTCTCTCGCACACACACATTCTCTCTCTCACACACACATTCTCTCTCTCTCACACACACATTCTCTCTCTCGTACACACATTCTCTCTCTCTCTCACACGCATTCTCTCTCTCTCACCCACACATTTACGCATTCTCTCTCACTCACACACATTCTCTCTCTCTCACACGCATTCTCTCTCTCACACACATGCGCTCTCTCACACACATTCTCTCTCTCACACACGCACACGCATTCTCTGTCACACACGCATTCTCTCTCTCACACGCATTCTCTCTCTCTCACACACGCATTCTCTCTTACACATGCATTCTCTCTCTCTCACACGCACACGAAATCTCTGTCACACACGCATTCTCTCTCTCACACACGCACACGCATTCTCTCTCACTCACACATTCTCTCTCTCCCACACATTCTCTCTCTCACACACGCATTATCTCTCTCACACACACGCATTCTCTCTCTCTCACACGCACGCATTCTCTATCTCTCTCCCACACTCACTCTCTCTCACGCACGCATTCTCTCTCTCGTGCAATCAATCTCTCTCTCACGTACACATTCTCTCTCTCTCACAGACGCATTCTCTCTAACACACATTTTCTCTCTCTCGCACACACACATTCTCTCTCTCGCACACACGCATTCTCTCTCTCTCTCACACGCAATCTCTCTCGCACACACGCAGTCTCTCTCTCTCTCACACACGCATTCTCACTCTCAGAAACGCATTCTCTCTCTCTCACACACGCATTCTCTCTCTCGCACACGCATTCTCTCTCTCACACACATGCATTCTCTCTCTTTCACACGCACACGCATTCTCTGTCACACACGCATTCTCTCTCTCACACACAAAAATGCATTCTCTCTCTCACACACATTCTCTCCCACACAAGCATTATCTCTCTCGCACACACGCATTCTCTCTCTCTCTCACACGCAATCTCTGTCGCTCTCACACCCACACTCTCTCTCTCACACACGCATTCTGTCACACACACACATTCTCTCTCACACACATGCATTCTCTTTCTCACACACGCATTCTCTTTCTCACAGACATTCTCTCTCACACGCATTCTCTCTCACACACACATTCTCTCTCTCACACACACATTCTCTCTCTCGCACACACACATTCTCTCTCTCACACACACATTCTCTCTCTCTCACATACACATTCTCTCTCTCGTACACACATTCTCTCTCTCTCTCACACGCATTCTCTCTCTCTCACCCACACATTTACGCATTCTCTCTCACTCACACACATTCTCTCTCTCTCACACGCATTCTCTCTCTCACAAACATGCGCTCTCTCACACACATTCTCTCTCTCACACACGCACACGCATTCTCTGTCACACAGGCATTCTCTCTCTCACACGCATTCTCTCTCTCTCACACACGCATTCTCTCTTACACATGCATTCTCTCTCTCTCACACGCACACGAAATCTCTGTCACACACGCATTCTCTCTCTCACACACGCACACGCATTCTCTCTCACTCACACATTCTCTCTCTCCCACACATTCTCTCTCTCACACACGCATTATCTCTCTCACACACACGCATTCTCTCTCTCTCACACGCACGCATTCTCTATCTCTCTCCCACACTCACTCTCTCTCACGCACGCATTCTCTCTCTCGTGCAATCAATCTCTCTCTCACGTACACATTCTCTCTCTCTCACAGACGCATTCTCTCTAACACACATTTTCTCTCTCTCGCACACACACATTCTCTCTCTCGCACACACGCATTCTCTCTCTCACACGCAATCTCTCTCACACACACGCAGTCTCTCTCTCTCTCACACACGCATTCTCACTCTCAGAAACGCATTCTCTCTCTCTCACACACGCATTCTCTCTCTCGCACACGCATTCTCTCTCTCACACACATGCATTCTCTCTCTTTCACACGCACACGCATTCTCTGTCGCACACGCATTCTCTGTCACACACGCATTCTCTCTCTCACACACAAAAATGCATTCTCTCTCTCACACACATTCTCTCCCACACACGCATTATCTCTCTCGCACACACACATTCTCTCTCTCTCTCACACGCAATCTCTCTCGCACACACGCAGTTTCTCTCTCTCTCACACACGCATTCTCACTCTCAGACACGCATTCTCTCTCTCTCACACACACGCATTCTCTCTCTCGCACACGCATTCTCTCTCTCACACACATGCATTATCTCTCTTTCACACGCACACGCATTCTCTGTCACACACGCATTCTCTCTCTCTCACACAAAAATGCATTCTCTCTCTCACACACATTCTCTCCCACACACGCATTATCTCTCTCTCACACACGCAATCTCTCTCGCACACACGCATTCTCTCTCTCTCTCACACACGCATTCTCTCTCTCCGCCACGCATTCTCTCTCTCTCACACACGCATTCTCTCTCGCACACACGCATTCTCTCTCACACACGCATTCTCTCTCACACACACATTCTCTCTCACACACACATTCTCTCTCTCACACACACATTCTCTCTCTCACACACGCATTCTCTCTCTCTCACACACACATTCTCTCTCTCTTGCACACACACATTCACTCTCTCACACACATTCTCTCTCTCTCTCACACGCATTCTCTCTCACACACGCATTCTCTCTCACACACAAATTCTCTCTCTCTCTCACACGCATTCTCTCTCACACACGCATTCTCTCTCACACACACATTCTCTCTCTCACACACATTCACTCTCTCACACACATTCTCTCTCTCACACACGCATTCTCTCTCACACACACATGCTCTCGCTCACACACGCATTCTCTCTGACACACACATTCTCTCTCTCACACACATTCTCTCTCTCACACACACATTCTCTCTCTCTCACACACACATTCTCTCTCTCGTACACACATTCTCTCTCTCTCTCACACGCATTCTCTCTCTCTCACCCACACATTTACGCATTCTCTCTCACTCACACACATTCTCTCTCTCTCACACGCATTCTCTCTCTCACAAACATGCGCTCTCTCACACACATTCTCTCTCTCACACACGCACACGCATTCTCTGTCACACACGCATTCTCTCTCTCACACGCATTCTCTCTCTCTCACACACGCATTCTCTCTTACACATGCATTCTCTCTCTCTCACACGCACACGAAATCTCTGTCACACACGCATTCTCTCTCTCACACACGCACACGCATTCTCTCTCACTCACACATTCTCTCTCTCCCACACATTCTCTCTCTCACACACGCATTATCTCTCTCACACACACGCATTCTCTCTCTCTCACACGCACGCATTCTCTATCTCTCTCCCACACTCACTCTCTCTCACGCACGCATTCTCTCTCTCGTGCAATCAATCTCTCTCTCACGTACACATTCTCTCTCTCTCACAGACGCATTCTCTCTAACACACATTTTCTCTCTCTCGCACACACACATTCTCTCTCTCGCACACACGCATTCTCTCTCTCTCTCACACGCAATCTCTCTCACACACACGCAGTCTCTCTCTCTCTCACACACGCATTCTCACTCTCAGAAACGCATTCTCTCTCTCTCACACACACATTCTCTCTCTCGCACACGCATTCTCTCTCTCACACACATGCATTCTCTCTCTTTCACACGCACACGCATTCTCTGTCACACACGCATTCTCTCTCTCACACACAAAAATGCATTCTCTCTCTCACACACATTCTCTCCCACACACGCATTATCTCTCTCGCACACACGCATTCTCTCTCTCTCTCACACGCAATCTCTCTCGCACACACGCAGTTTCTCTCTCTCTCACACACGCATTCTCACTCTCAGACACGCATTCTCTCTCTCTCACACACACGCATTCTCTCTCTCGCACACGCATTCTCTCTCTCACACACATGCATTCTCTCTCTTTCACACGCACACGCATTCTCTGTCACACACGCATTCTCTCTCTCTCACACAAAAATGCATTCTCTCTCTCACACACATTCTCTCCCACACACGCATTATCTCTCTCTCACACACGCAATCTCTCTCGCACACACGCATTCTCTCTCTCTCTCACACACGCATTCTCTCTCTCCGCCACGCATTCTCTCTCTCTCACACACGCATTCTCTCTCGCACACACGCATTCTCTCTCACACACGCATTCTCTCTCACACACACATTCTCTCTCACACACACATTCTCTCTCTCACACACACATTCTCTCTCTCACACACGCATTCTCTCTCTCTCACACACACATTCTCTCTCTCTTGCACACACACATTCACTCTCTCACACACATTCTCTCTCTCTCTCACACGCATTCTCTCTCACACACGCATTCTCTCTCACACACAAATTCTCTCTCTCTCTCACACGCATTCTCTCTCACACACGCATTCTCTCTCACACACGCATTCTCTCTCTCACACACATTCACTCTCTCACACACATTCTCTCTCTCACACACGCATTCTCTCTCACACACACATGCTCTCGCTCACACACGCATTCTCTCTGACACACACATTCTCTCTCTCACACACATTCTCTCTCTCACACACACCTTCTCTCTCTCTCACACACGCATTCTCGCTCTCACACACATTCTCTCTCTCCCACACACGCATTCTCTCTGACACACGCATTCTCTCTCTCACACACATTCTCTCTCTCACACACGCATTCTCTCTGACACACGCATTCTCCCTCACACACGCATTCTCTCTATCACAGATGCATTCTCTCTCACACACACATTCTCTCTCACACACAAATTCTCTCAAACACACACATTCTCTCTCTCACACACACATTCTCTCTCTCTCACACACGCATTCCCTCTCACACACTCATTCTCTCTGACACACACATTCTCTCTCTCACACACACATTCTCTCTCTCACACACATTCTCTCTCACACACGCATTCTCTCTGACACGCATTATCTCTCTCGCACACACGCATTCTCTCTCTCTCTCACACGCAATCTCTCTCGCACACACGCAGTTTCTCTCTCTCTCACACACGCATTCTCACTCTCAGACACGCATTCTCTCTCTCTCACACACACGCATTCTCTCTCTCGCACACGCATTCTCTCTCTCACACACATGCATTCTCTCTCTTTCACACGCACACGCATTCTCTCTCTCGCACACGCATTCTCTCTCTCACACACATGCATTCTCTCTCTTTCACACGCACACGCATTCTCTGTCACACACGCATTCTCTCTCTCTCACACAAAAATGCATTCTCTCTCTCACACACATTCTCTCCCACACACGCATTATCTCTCTCTCACACACGCAATCTCTCTCGCACACACGCATTCTCTCTGACACACGCATTCTCTCTCTCACACACATTCTCTCTCTCACACACGCATTCTCTCTGACACACGCATTCTCCCTCACACACGCATTCTCTCTATCTCTCACACACGCATTCTCTCTCTCCGCCACGCATTCTCTCTCTCTCACACACGCATTCTCTCTCGCACACACGCATTCTCTCTCACACACACTCATTCTCTCTCTCACACGCACACGCATTCTCTCTCTCTCACACACGCATTCTCTCTCTCACACACACGCATTCTCTCTCACACGCATTCTCTCTCTCTCACACACACATTCTCTCTCTCTTGCACACACACATTCACTCTCTCACACACATTCTCTCTCTCTCTCACACGCATTCTCTCTCACACACGCATTCTCTCTCACACACAAATTCTCTCTCTCTCTCACACGCATTCTCTCTCACACACGCATTCTCTCTCACACACGCATTCTCTCTCTCACACACATTCACTCTCTCACACACATTCTCTCTCTCACACACGCATTCTCTCTCACACACACATGCTCTCGCTCACACACGCATTCTCTCTGACACACACATTCTCTCTCTCACACACATTCTCTCTCTCACACACACCTTCTCTCTCTCTCACACACGCATTCTCGCTCTCACACACATTCTCTCTCTCCCACACACGCATTCTCTCTGACACACGCATTCTCTCTCTCACACACATTCTCTCTCTCACACACGCATTGTCTCTGACACACGCATTCTCCCTCACACACGCATTCTCTCTATCACAGATGCATTCTCTCTCACACACACATTCTCTCTCACACACAAATTCTCTCAAACACACACATTCTCTCTCTCACACACACATTCTCTCTCTCTCACACACGCATTCCCTCTCACACACTCATTCTCTCTGACACACACATTCTCTCTCTCACACACACATTCTCTCTCTCACACACATTCTCTCTCTCACACACGCATTCTCTCTGAAACACGCATTCTCACTCACACACGCATTCTCTCTCTCCCACACGCATTCTCTCTCACACACGCATTCTCTGTCACACACACATTCTCTCTCACACACACATTCTCTCTCTCACACACACATTCTCTCTCTCTCACACATGAATTCTCTCTCACACACGCATTCTCTCTGACACACGCATTCTCTCTCACACACACATTCTCTCTCTCACACACATTCTCTCTCTCACACACGCATTCTCTCTGACACACGCATTCTCTCTCTCACACACATTCTCTCTCTCACACACATTCTCTCTCTCACACACACATTCTCTCTCTCACACACGCATTCTCTCTCACACACACACATTCTCTCACACACACATTTTCTCTCTCACACACGCATTCTCTCTGACACACGCATTCTCTCTCTCACAGACGCATTCTCTCTCTCTCTGACACACATTCTCTCTTACACACAATTCTCTCTCTCTCTGACACACATTCTCTCTCACACACACACATTCTCTCTCTCACACACATTCTCTCTATCACATACACATTCTCTCTCTCTCACACACATTCTCTCTCTCACACACATTATCTCCCTCACACACACATTCTCTCTCACACACACATTCTCTCTCTCACACACATTCTCTCTCACACGCACATTCTCTCTCTCACACACACGCATTCTCTCACACACGCATTCTCTCTCACACACGCATTCTCTCTCTCACACACGCATTCTCTCTCTCACACACACACATTCTCTCACTCTCACACACACATTCTCTCTCTCACACACGCATTCTCTCTCACACACACATTCTCTCGCTCACACACGCATTCTCTCTGACACACACATTCTCTCTCACACACACATTCCCTCTCTCACACATACCTTCTCTCTCTCTCACACATTCTCTCTCACACACACACATTCTCTCTCTCACACACATTCTCTCTCTCACACACACATTCTCTCACTCTCACACACATTCTCTCTCACACACACATTATCTCTCTCACACACACATTCTCTCTCACACACACATTCTCTCTCTCACACACGCATTCTCTCTCTCACACACATTCTCTCTCACACACACATTCTCTCTCACACACACGCATTCTCTCACACACGCATTCTCTCTCACACACACTCATTCTCTCTCTCACACGCATTCTCTCTCTCACACAAACATTCACTCTCTCACAAACATTCTCTCTCTCACACGCACATTCTCTCTCTCACACACACGCATTCTCTCTCTCTCACACACACATTCTCTCACTCTCACACACACATTCTCTCTCTCACACACAATCACTCTCTCACACAAACATTCTCTCTCACACACACTCATTCTCTCTCTCACACGCATTCTCTCTCTCACACAAACATTCTCTCTCTCACAAACATTCCCTCTCTCACACACACATTCTCTCTCACACACACACACATTCTCTCTCTCTCACACACACATTCTCTCTCACACACGCATTCTCTCTCTCTCACACACACATTCTCTCTCTCTCACACACACATTCTCTCTCACACACACATTCTCTCTCTCACACACACGCATTCTCTCTCAAACACGCATTCTCTCTCACACACGCATTCTCTCTCACACGCACATTCTCTCTCTGACACACACATTCTCTCTCACACACACATTCTCTCTCACATACGCATTCTCCCTCACACACGCATTCTCTCTCACACACGCGTTCTCTCTCTCACACACGCATTCTATCTGTCACACACATTCTCTCTCACACACACACATTCTCCCTCACACACATTCTCTCTCTCACACACACATTCTCTCTCTCACACACACATTCTCTCTCTCACACACATTATCTCTCTCACACACACATTCTCTCTCACACACACATTCTCTCTCTCACACACGCATTCTCTCTCTCACACACATTCTCTCTCACACACACATTCTCTCTCTCACACACACGCATTCTCTCACACACGCATTCTCTCTCACACACACTCATTCTCTCTCTCACACGCATTCTCTCTCTCACACAAACATTCACTCTCTCACAAACATTCTCTCTCTCACACACACATTCTCTCTCTCACACACACGCATTCTCTCTCTCTCACACACACATTCTCTCACTCTCACACACACATTCTCTCTCTCACACACATTCTCTCTCTCACACACGCATTCTCTCTGACACACGCATTCTCTCTCTCACACACATTCCCTCTCTCACACACATTCTCTCTCTCACACACACATTCTCTCTCTCACACACGCATTCACTCTCACACACACACATTCTCTCTCACACACATTCTCTCTCACACACACGCATTCTCTCTGACACACGCATTCTCTCTCTCACAGACGCATTCTCTCTCTCTCTGACACACATTCTCTCTTACACACAATTCTCTCTCTCTCTGACAAACATTCTCTCTCACACACACACATTCTCTCTCTGACACACACATTCTCTCTCACACACACATTCTCTCTCACACACGCATTCTCCCTCACACACGCATTCTCTCTCACACACGCATTCTCTCTCTCACACACGCATTCTCTCTCTCTCACACACACATTCTCTCACTCTCACACACACATTCTCTCTCTCACACACACATTCTCTCTCTCACACACGCATTCTCTCTCACACACACATTCTCTCGCTCACACACGCATTCTCTCTGACACACACATTCTCTCTCTCACACACGTTCTCTCTCTCACACACACCTTCTCTCTCTCACACACACGCATTCTCTCTCTGACACACATTCTCTCTTACACACACACATTCTCTCTCTGACACATACATTCTCTCACACACACACATTCTCTCTCACACACGCATTCTCCCTCACACACGCATTCTCTCTCACACACGCATTCTCTCTCTCACACACGCATTCTCTCTGTCACACACATTCTCTCTCACACACACACATTCTCTCTCTCACACACATTATCTCTCTCACATACACATTCTCTCTCTCACACACACATTCTCTCTCTCACACACATTATCTCCCTCACACACACATTCTCTCGCACACACACATTCTCTCTCTCACACACGCATTCTCTCTCTCACACACATTCTCTCTCACACGCACATTCTCTCTCTCACACACACGCATTCTCTCACACACGCATTCTCTCTCACACACGCATTCTCTCTCTCACACACGCATTCTCTCTCTCTCACACACACATTCTCGCACTCTCACACACACATTCTCTCTCTCACACACGCATTCTCTCTCACACACACATTCTCTCGCTCACACACGCATTCTCTCTCTCTCACACACATTCTCTCTCTCAAACACATTATCTCTCTCACACACACATTCTCTCTCACACACACATTCTCTCTCTCACACACGCATTCTCTCTCTCACACACATTCTCTCTCACACACACATTCTCTCTCACACACACGCATTCTCTCACACACGCATTCTCTCTCACACACACTCATTCTCTCTCTCACACGCATTCTCTCTCTCACACAAACATTCACTCTCTCACAAACATTCTCTCTCTCACACACACATTCTCTCTCTCACACACACGCATTCTCTCTCTCTCACACACACATTCTCTCACTCTCACACACACATTCTCTCTCACACACACATTCTCTCTCTCACGCACACGCATTCTCTCTCAAACACGCATTCTCTCTCACACACGCATTCTCTCTCACACACACTCATTCTCTCTCTCACACGCATTCTCTCTCTCACACAAACATTCTCTCTCTCACAAACATTCCCTCTCTCACACACACATTCTCTCTCACACACACACACATTCTCTCTCTCTCTCACACACATTCTCTCTCACACACGCATTCTCTCTCTCTCACACACACATTCTCTCTCTCTCACACACACATTCTCTCTCACACACACATTCTCTCTCTCACACACACGCATTCTCTCTCAAACACGCATTCTCTCTCACACACGCATTCTCTCTCACACGCACATTCTCTCTCTGACACACGCATTCTCTCTCACACACACATTCTCTCGCTCACACACGCATTCTCTCTGACACACACATTCTCTCTCACACACACATTCCCTCTCTCACACACACCTTCTCTCTCTCTCACACATTCTCTCTCACACACACACATTCTCTCTCACACACACATTCTCTCTCTCACACACACATTCTCTCTCTCTCACACACATTCTCTCTCTCAAACACATTATCTCTCTCACACACACATTCTCTCTCACACACACATTCTCTCTCTCACACACGCATTCTCTCTCTCACACACATTCTCTCTCACACACACATTCTCTCTCACACACACGCATTCTCTCACACACGCATTCTCTCTCACACACACTCATTCTCTCTCTCACACGCATTCTCTCTCTCACACAAACATTCACTCTCTCACAAACATTCTCTCTCTCACACACACATTCTCTCTCTCACACACACGCATTCTCTCTCTCTCACACACACATTCTCTCACTCTCACACACACATTCTCTCTTACACACACATTCTCTCTCTCACGCACACGCATTCTCTCTCAAACACGCATTCTCTCTCACACACGCATTCTCTCTCACACACACTCATTCTCTCTCTCACACGCATTCTCTCTCTCACACAAACATTCTCTCTCTCACAAACATTCCCTCTCTCACACACACATTCTCTCTCACACACACACACATTCTCTCTCTCTCTCACACATTCTCTCTCACACACGCATTCTCTCTCTCTCACACACACATTCTCTCTCTCTCACACACACATTCTCTCTCACACACACATTCTCTCTCTCACACACACGCATTCTCTCTCAAACACACATTCTCTCTCACACACACATTCTCTCTCACATACGCATTCTCTCTCTCACACAAACATTCACTCTCTCACAAACATTCTCTCTCTCACACACACATTCTCTCTCACACACACATTCTCTCTCACACACACATTCTCTCTCTCACACACACGCATTCTCTCACACACGCATTCTCTCTCACACACACTCATTCTCTCTCTCACACGCATTCTCTCTCTCACACAAACATTCACTCTCTCACAAACATTCTCTCTCTCACACACACATTCTCTCTCACACACACACGCATTCTCTCTCTCTCACACACACATTCTCTCACTCTCACACACACATTCTCTCTCTCACACACTTTCTCTCTCTCACACACGCATTCTCTCTGACACACGCATTCTCTCTCTCACACATATTCCCTCTCTCACACACATTCTCTCTCTCACACACACATTGTCTCTCTCACACACGCATTCTCTCTCACACACACACATTCTCTCTCACACACATTCTCTCTCACACACACGCATTCTCTCTGACACACGCATTCTCTCTCTCACAGACGCATTCTCTCTCTATCTGACACACATTCTCTCTTACACACAATTCTCTCTCTCTCTGACACACATTCTCTCTCACACACACACACATTCTCTCTCTGACACACACATTCTCTCCCACACACACATTCTCTCTCACACACGCATTCTCCCTCACACACGCATTCTCTCTCACACACGCATTCTCTCTCTCACACACGCATTCTCTCTCTCACACACACACATTCTCTCACTCTCACACACACATTCTCTCTCTCACACACATTCTCTCTCTCACACACGCATTCTCTCTCACACACACATTCTCTCGCTCACACACGCATTCTCTCTCACACACACATTCTCACTCTCACACACGTTCTCTCTCTCACACACACCTTCTCTCTCTCACACACACGCATTCTCGCTCTCACACACATTCTCTCTCTCTCACACACGCATTCTCTCTGACACACGCATTCTCTCTCTCACACACATTCTCTCTCTCACACACGCATTCTCTCTGACACACGCATTCTCCCTCACACACGTATTTTCTCTATCACAGATGCATTCTCTCTCACACACACATTCTCTCTCACACACAAATTCTCTCACACACACACATTCTCTTTCTCACACACACATTCTCTCTCTCACACACACGCATTCCCTCTCACACACTCATTCTCTCTGACACACGCATTCTCTCTCACACACACATTCTCTCTCTCACACACACATTCTCTCTCTCTCACACACATTCTCTCTCTCACACGCGCATTCTCTCTGACACACGCATTCTCTCTCACACACGCATTCTCTCTCTCCCACACGCATTCTCTCTCACACACGCATTCTCTCTCACACACACATTCCCTCTCACACAGACATTCTCTCTCTCACACACACATTCTCTCTCTCTCACACACGCATTCTCTCTCACACACGCATTCTCTCTGACACACGCATTCTCTCTCTCACACACATTCTCTCTCTCACACACATTCTCTCTCTCACACACACATTCTCTCTCTCACACACGCATTCTCTCTCTCACACACACATTCTCTCTCACACACATTCTCTCTCTCACAGACGCATTCTCTCTCTCTGACACACATTCTCTCTTGGACACAATTCTCTCTCTCTCTGACACACATTCTCTTTTACACACACACATTCTCTCTCTGACACACACATTCTCTCTCACACACACATTCTCTCTCACACACGCATTCTCCCTCATACACGCATTCTCTCTCACACACGCATTCTCTCTCTCACTCACGCATTCTCTCTGACACACGCATTCTCCCTCACACACGCATTCTCTCTATCACAGATGCATTCTCTCTCAAACACACATTCTCTCTCACACACAAATTCTCTCTCACACACACATTCTCTCTCACACACACATTCTCTCTCTCACACACACATTCTCTCTCTCTCACACACATTCTCTCTCTCACACACATTATCTCTCTCACACACACATTCTCTCTCACACACACATTCTCTCTCTCACACACGCATTCTCTCTCTCACACACATTCTCTCTCACACACACATTCTCTCTCTCACACACACGCATTCTCTCACACACGCATTCTCTCTCACACACACTCATTCTCTCTCTCACACGCATTCTCTCTCTCACACAAACATTCACTCTCTCACAAACATTCTCTCTCTCACACAAACATTCTCTCTCTCACACACACGCATTCTCTCTCTCTCACATACACATTCTCTCACTCTCACACACACATTCTCTCTCACACACACAATCTCTCTCTCTCACACACGCATTCTCTCTCACACACACTCATTCTCTCTCTCACACGCATTCTCTCTCTCACAAAAACATTCTCTCTCTCACAAACATTCTCTCTCTCACACACACATTCTCTCTCTCACACACACGCATTCTCTCTCTCTCACACACACATTCTCTCTCTCTCTCACACACATTCTCTCTCACACACGCATTCTCTCTCTCTCACACACACATTCTCTCTCTCTCACACACACACATTCTCTCTCACACACACATTCTCTCTCTCACACACACGCATTCTCTCTCAAACACGCATTCTCTCTCACACACGCATTCTCTCTCACACACACATTCTCTCTCACACACGCATTCTCTCTCACACACACATTCTCTCTCACACACACATTCTCTCTCACACACACATTCTCTCTCACACACATTCTCTCTCTCACACACGCATTCTCTCTCTCACTCGCACACACGCATTCTCTCTCTCTCACACACATTCTCTCTCTCACACACACATGCATTCTCTCTCACTCGTACACACGCATTCTCTCTCTCTCACACACATTCTCTCTCACACACACACACGCATTCTCTCTCTCTTGCACACACGCATTCTCTCTCTCACACACATTCACTCTCTCTCTGACACACATTCTCTCTCACACACACATTCTCTCTCTCACACACGCATTCTCTCTCGCACATACGCATTCTCTCTCTCAATCGCATTCTCTCTCTCTCACACACACATTCTCTGTCGCTCTCACACACACACTCTCTCTCTCACCCACGCATTCTGTCACACACACACATTCTCTCTTACACACATGCATTCTCTTTCTCACACACGCATTCTCTTTCTCACACACATTCTCTCTCACACGCATTCTCTCTCACACACACATTCTCTCTCTCACACACACATTCTCTCTCTCACACACACACATTCTCTCTCTCACACATTCTCTCTCACACACACACATTCTCTCTCTCGCACACACATTCTCTCTCCCTCTCACACGCATTCTCTCTCTCTCTCTCACACACACATTTACGCATTCTCTCTCTCTCACACACATTCTCTCTCTCTCACACGCATTCTCTCTCTCACACACATGCGCTCTCTCACACACATTCTCTCTCTCACACACGCACACGCATTCTCTGTCACACACGCATTCTCTCTCTCGCACACGCATTCTCTCTCTCACACACATGCATTCTCTCTCTTTCACACGCACACGCATTCTCTGTCACACACGCATTCTCTCTCTCTCACACAAAAATGCATTCTCTCTCTCACACACATTCTCTCCCACACACGCATTCTCTCTCTCTCTCACACGCAATCTCTCTCGCACACACGCAGTTTCTCTCTCTCACACACACGCATTCTCACTCTCAGACATGCATTCTCTCTCTCTCACACACATTCTCTCTCTCACACACACATTCTCCCTCTCTCACACACATTCTCTCTCACACACACACATTCTCCCTCTCTCACACACATTCTCTCTCTCACACACACATTCTCTCTCACACACACATTCTCTCTCTCACTCGCACATTCTCTCTCTCACACACACGCATTATCTCTCACACGCACATTCTCTTTCTCACTCGCACATTCTCTCTCTCTCACACACACATTCTCTCTCTCACACACACATTCTCCCTCTCTCACACACATTCTCTCTCTCACACACACATTCTCCCTCTCTCACACACATTCTCTCTCACACACACACATTCTCTCTCACACACACATTCTCTCTCTCACTCGCACATTCTCTCTCTCACAGACACGCATTCTCTCTCATACACGCATTCACTCTCACACGCACATTCTCTCTCTCACTCGCACATTCTCTCTCTCATACACACGCATTCTCTCTCACACGCATATTCTCTCTCTCACTCGCACATTCTCTCTCTCTCACACACACATTCTCGCTCTCACACACACATTCTCCCTCTCTCACACACATTCTCTCTCTCACACACACATTCTCTCACACACACGCATTCTCTCTCACACACACACTCTCTCTCTCACACACGCATTCTGTCACACACACACATTCTCTCTTACACACATGCATTCTCTTTCTCACACACGCATTCTCTTTCTCACACACATTTTCTCTCACACGCATTCTCTCTCACACACACATTCTCTCTCTCACACACACATTCTCTCTCTCACACACACACATTCTCTCTCTCACACATTCTCTCTCACACACACACATTCTCTCTCTCGCACACACATTCTCTCTCTCTCTCACACGCATTCTCTCTCTCTCTCTCACACACACATTTACGCATTCTCTCTCTCTCACACACATTCTCTCTCTCTCACACGCATTCTCTCTCTCACACACATGCGCTCTCTCACACACATTCTCTCTCTCACACACGCACACGCATTCTCTGTCACACACGCATTCTCTCTCTCTCGCACACGCATTCTCTCTCTCACACACATGCATTCTCTCTCTTTCACACGCACACGCATTCTCTGTCACACACGCATTCTCTCTCTCTCACACAAAAATGCATTCTCTCTCTCACACACATTCTCCCCCCCACACACGCATTATCTCTCTCGCACACACGCATTCTCTCTCTCTCTCACACGCAATCTCTCTCGCACACACGCAGTTTCTCTCTCTCTCACACACGCATTCTCACTCTCAGACACGCATTCTCTCTCTCTCACACACATTCTCTCTCTCACACACACATTCTCCCTCTCTCACACACATTCTCTCTCACACACACACATTCTCCCTCTCTCACACACATTCTCTCTCTCTCACACACATTCTCTCTCACACACACATTCTCTCTCTCACTCGCACATTCTCTCTCACACACACACGCATTCTCTCTCACACGCACATTCTCTTTCTCACTCGCACATTCTCTCTCTCTCACACACACATTCTCTCTCTCACACACACATTCTCCCTCTCTCACACACATTCTCTCTCTCACACACACATTCTCCCTCTCTCACACACATTCTCTCTCACACACACATTCTCTCTCACACACACATTCTCTCTCTCACTCGCACATTCTCTCTCTCACAGACACGCATTCTCTCTCATACACGCATTCACTCTCACACGCACATTCTCTCTCTCACTCGCACATTCTCTCTCTCATACACACGCATTCTCTCTCACACGCATATTCTCTCGCTCACTCGCACATTCTCTCTCTCTCACACACACATTCTCGCTCTCACACACACATTCTCCCTCTCTCACACACATTCTCTCTCTCACACACACACTCTCTCTCACACACACATTCTCTCTCAGACACACATTCTCTCTCTCACTCGCACATTCTCTCTCTCACACACACGCATTCTCTCTCACACACGCATTCTCTCTCACGCGCAAATTCTCTCTCACACACAATTCTCTCACACACACATTCTCTCTCTCACACACATTCTCCCGTTCACACACATTCTCTCTCACACAAACACATTCTCTCTCACACACACATTCTCTCACACACACATTCTCTCTCTCACACACACATTCTCTCTCTCACACACAATCTCTCTCTCACACACGCATTCTCTCTCACACACACATTCTCTCTCTCACACACACATTCTCCCTCTCTCACACACATTCTCTCTCTCACACACACATTCTCTCACACACACATTCTCTCTCTCACACACACATTCTCTCTCTCACACACAATCTCTCTCTCACACACGCATTCTCTCTCACACGCACATTCTCTCTCTCACTCGCACATTCTCTCTCTCTCACACACACATTCTCTCTCTCACACAGACATTCTCCCTCTCTCACACACATTCTCTCTCTCACACACACATTCTCCCTCTCTCACACACATTCTCTCTCACACACACACATTCTCTCTCACACACACATTCTCTCTCTCACTCGCACATTCTCTCTCTCACAGACACGCATTCTCTCTCATACACGCATTCTCTCTCACACGCACATTCTCTCTCTCACTCGCACATTCTCTCTCTCACACACACGCATTCTCTCTCACACGCACATTCTCTCTCTCACTCGCACATTCTGTCTCTCTCACACACACATTCTTTCTCTCACACACACATTCTCCCTCTCTCACACACATTCTCTCTCTCACACACACATTCTCTCTCACACACACATTCTCTCTCACACACACATTCTCTCTCTCACTCGCACATTCTCTCTCTCACACACACGCATTCTCTCTCACACACGCATTCTCTCTCACACGCAAATTCTCTCTCACACACAATTCTCTCACACACATTCTCTCTCTCACACACACATTCTTCCGTTCACACACATTCTCTCTCACACACACACATTCTCTCTCACACACACATTCTCTCTCTCACACACAATCTCTCTCTCACATACGCATTCCCTGCAACACACACATTCTCTCTCTCACACACACATTCTCCCTCTCTCACACACATTCTCTCTCACACACACACATTCTCTCTCACACAAACATTCTCTCTCTCACTCGCACATTCTCTCTCTCACACACACGCATTCTCTCTCACACACGCATTCTCTCTCACACGCAAATTCTCTCTCACACACACATTCTCTCACACACACATTCTCTCTCTCACACACACATTCTCCCGTTCACACACATTCTCTCTCACACACACACATTCTCTCTCACACACACATTCTCTCACACACACATTCTCTCTCACACACACACATTCTCTCTCTCACACACGCATTCTCTCTCACACACACATTCTCTCTCACACACATTCTCTCTAACACACGCATTCTCTCTCACACACACATTCTCTCTCACACACACATTCTCTCTCTCACACACATTCTCTCTCACACACATTCTCTATATCACACACGCATTCTCTCTCTCACTCGCACGCACGCATTCTCTCTCTCTCACACACATTCTCTCTCTCTCACACACACGCATTCTCTCTCACTCGCACACACGCATTCTCACTCTCTCACACACATTCTCTCTCTCTCTCACACACGCATTCTCTCTCTCTTGCACATACGCATTCTCTCTCTCACACTCATTCACTCTCTCTCTGACACACATTCTCTCTCACACACACATTCTCTCTCTCACACACGCATTCTCTCTCGCACACACGCATTCTCTCTCTCACTCGCATTCTCTCTCTCTCTCACACACATTCTCTGTCGCTCTCACACACACACTCTCTCTCTCACACACGCATTCTGTCACACACACACATTCTCTCTCACACACATGCATTCTCTTTCTCACACACGCATTCTCTTTCTCACACACATTCTCTCTCACACGCATTCTCTCTCACACACACATTCTCTCTCTCACACACACATTCTCTCTCTCACACACACACATTCTCTCTCACACACATTCTCTCTCACACACACACATTCTCTCTCTCACAAACACATTCTCTCTCTCGCACACACATTCTCTCTCTCTCACATGCATTCTCTCTCTCTCTCACACACACACATTTACGCATTCTCTCTCTCTCACACACATTCTCTCTCTCTCTCTCACGCATTCTCTCTCTCACACACATGCGCTCTCTCGCACACATTCTCTCTCACACACACGCACATGCATTCTCTGTCACACACGCATTCTCTCTCTCTCACACGCATTCTCTCTCTCTCACACACGCATTCTCTCTTACACATGCATTCTCTCTCTCTCACACGCACACGAAATCTCTCTCACTCACACATTCTCTCTCTCCCACACATTCTCTCTCTCACACACGCATTATCTTTCTATCACAAACGCATTCTCTCTCTCTCACACGCACGCATTCTCTATCTCTCTCCCACACTCACTCTCTCTCACGCACGCATTCTCTCTCTCGTGCAATCAATCTCTCTCTCACGTACACATTCTCTCTCTCTCACAGACGCATTCTCTCTTACACACATTTTCTCTCTCTCGCACACACACATTCTCTCTCTCGTACACACGCATTCTCTCTCTCTCTCACACACAATCTCTCTCGCACACACGCAGTCTCTCTCTCTCTCACACACGCATTCTCACTCTCAGACACGCATTCTCTCTCTCTCACACACGCATTCTCTCTCTCGCACATGCATTCTCTCTCTCACACACATGCATTCTCTCTCTTTAACACGCACACGCATTCTCTGTCACACACGCATTCTCTCTCTCTCACACAAAAATGCATTCTCTCTCTCACACACATTCTCTCCCACACACGCATTATCTCTCTCGCACACACGCATTCGCTCTCTCTCACACACGCAATCTCTCTCGCACACACGCAGTTTCTCTCTGTCTCACACACGCATTCTCACTCTCAGACACGCATTCTCTCTCTCACACACACATTCTCTCTCTCACACACACATTCTCCCTATCTCACACACATTCTCTCTCTCACACACACATTCTCCCTCTCTCACACACATTCTCTCTCTCACACACACATTCTCTCTCACACACACATTCTCTCTCTCACTCGCACATTCTCTCTCTCACAGACACGCATTCTCTCTCATACACGCATTCTCTCTCACACACACATTCTCTCTCACTCGCACATTCTCTCTCTCACACACACGCATTCTCTCTCACACGCACATTCTCTCTCTCACACACACATTCTCCCTCTCTCACACACATTCTCTCTCTCACACACACATTCTCTCACACACACACATTCTCTCTCTCACTCGCACATTCTCTCTCTCACACACACGCATTCTCTCTCACACACGCATTCTCTCTCACACGCAAATTCTCTCTCACACACAATTCTCTCACACACACATTCTCTCTCTCACACACACATTCTCCCGTTCACACACATTCTCTCTCTCACACACACATTCTCTCTCACACACACACATTCTCTCACACACACATTCTCTCTCTCACGCACACATTCTCTCTCACACACACAATCTCTCTCTCACACACGCATTCTCTCTCACACACACATTCTCTCTCACACACATTCTCTCTAACACACGCATTCTCTCTCTCACACACATTCTCTCTCACACACACATTCTCTCTCACACACATTCTCTCTCTCACACACGCATTCTCTCTCTCACTCGCACACACGCATTCTCTCTCTCTCACACACATTCTCTCTCTCTCACACACACGCATTCTCTCTCACTCGCACACACGCATTCTCTCTCTCTCACACACATTCTCTCTCTCTCTCACACACGCATTCTCTCTCTCTTGCACGCACGCATTCTCTCTCTCACACACATTCACTCTCTCTCTGACACACATTCTCTCTCACACACACATTCTCTCTCTCACACACGCATTCTCTCTCGCACATACGCATTCTCTCTCTCACTCGCATTCTTTCTCTCTCACACACATTCTCTGTCGCTCTCACACACACACTCTCTCTCTCACACACGCATTCTGTCACACACACACATTCTCTCTCACACACATGCATTCTCTTTCTCACACACGCATTCTCTTTCTCACACACATTCTCTCTCACACGCATTGTCTCTCACACACACATTCTCTCTCTCACACACACATTCTCTCTCTCACACACACACATTCTCTCTCTCACACATTCTCTCTCACACACACACATTCTCTCTCTCACACACACATTCTCTCTCTCGCACACACATTCTCTCTCTCTCTCACACGCATTCTCCCTCTCTCTCTCACACACACATTTACGCATTCTCTCTCTCACACACATTCTCTCTCTCTCTCACACGCATTCTCTCTCACACACACATGCGCTCTCTCACACACATTCTCTCTCTCACACACGCACACGCATTCTCTGTCACACACGCATTCTCTCTCTCTCTCACACGCATTCTCTCCCTATCACACACGCATTCTCTCTTACACATGCATTCTCTCTCTCACACGCACACGAAATCTCTGTCACACACACATTCTCTCTCTCTCACACGCACACGCATTCTCTCTCACTCACACATTCTCTCTCTCCCACACATTCTCTCTCTCACAGACACGCATTCTCTCTCATACACGCATTCTCTCTCACACGCACATTCTCTCTCTCACTCGCACATTCTCTCTCTCACACACACGCATTCTCTCTCACACGCACATTCTCTCTCTCACTCGCACATTCTCTCTCTCTCACACACACATTCTCTCTCTCACACACACATTCTCCCTCTCTCACACACATTCTCTCTCTCACACACACATTCTCTCTCACACACACATTCTCTCTCTCACTCGCACATTCACTCTCTCACACACACGCATTCTCTCTCACACACGCATTCTCTCTCACACGCAAATTCTCTCTCACACACAATTCTCTCACACACATTCTCTCTCTCACACACACATTCTCCCGTTCACACACATTCTCTCTCACACACACACATTCTCTCTCACACACACATTCTCTCACACACACATTCTCTCTCACACACACATTCTCTCTCTCACACACAATCTCTCTCTCACACACGCATTCTCTCTCACACACACATTCTCTCACACACACATTCTCTCTAACACACGCATTCTCTCTCACACAAACATTCTCTCTCACACACACATTCTCTCTCACACACACATTCTCTCTCACACACATTCTCTCTCTCACACACGCATTCTCTCTCTCACTCGCACACACGCATTCTCTCTCTCTCACACACATTCTCTCTCTCTCACACACACGCATTCTCTCTCACTCGCACACACGCATTCTCTCTCTCTCACACGCACGCATTCTCTATCTCTCTCCCACACTCACTCTCTCTCACGCACGCATTCTCTCTCTCGTGCAATCAATCTCTCTCTCACGTACACATTCTCTCTCTCTCACAGACGCATTCTCTCTAACACACATTTTCTCTCTCTCGCACACACACATTCTCTCTCTCGCACACACGCACTCTCTCTCTCTCTCACACGCAATCTCTCTCGCACACACGCAGTCTCTCTCTCACACACACGCATTCTCACTCTCAGACACGCATTCTCTCTCTCTCACACACATGCATTCTCTCTCTTTCACACGCAAACGCATTCTCTGTCACACACGCATTCTCTCTCTCTCACATGCACACGCATTCTCTCTCTCACTCACATTCTCTCTCACACAGGCATTCTCACTCTCAGACACGCATTCTCTCTCTCACACACACATTCTCTCTCTCACACACACTTTCTCCCTCTCTCACACACATTCCCTCTCTCACACACACATTCTCCCTCTCTCACACACATTCTCTCTCTCACACACACATTCTCTCTCACACACACATTCTCTCTCTCACTCGCACATTCCCTCTCTCACAGACACGCATTCTCTCTCATACATGCATTCTCTCTCACACGCACATTCTCTCTCTCACTCGCACATTCTCTCTCTCACACACACGCATTCTCTCTCACACGCACATTCTCTCTCTCACTCGCACATTCTCTCTCTCTCACACACACTTTCTCTCTCTCACACACACATTCTCCCTCTCTCACACACATTCTCTCTCTCACACACACATTCTCTCTCACACACACATTCTCTCTCTCACTCGCACATTCTCTCTCTCACACACACGCATTCTCTCTCACACACGCATTCTCTCTCACACGCAAATTCTCTCTCACACACAATTCTCTCACACACACATTCTCTCTCTCACACACACATTCTCCCGTTCACACACATTCTCTCTCACACACACACATTCTCTCTCACACACACATTCTCTCACACACACATTCTCTCTCTCACACACACATTCTCTCTCACACACACAATCTCTCTCTCACACACGCATTCTCTCTGACACACACATTCTCTCACACACACATTCTCTCTAACACACGCATTCTCTCTCACACACACATTCTCTCTCTCACACACATTCTCTCTCACACACACATTCTCTCTCACACACATTCTCTCTCTCACACACGCATTCTCTCTCTCACTCGCACACACGCATTCTCTCTCTCTCACACACATTCTCTCTCTCACACACACGCATTCTCTCTCACTCGCACACATGCATTCTCTCTCTCTCACACACATTCTCTCTCTCCCACACACACGCATTCTCTCTCTCTTGCACACACGCATTCTCTCTCACACACACATTCACTCTCTCTCTGACACACATTCTCATCACACACACATTCTCTCTCTCACACACGCATTCTCTCTCGCACATACGCATTCTCTCTCTCACTCGCATTCTCTCTCTCTCTCACACACATTCTCCGTCGCTCTCACACACACACTCTCTCTCTCACACACGCATTCTGTCACACACACACATTCTCTCTCACACACATGCATTCATTTTCTCACACACGCATTCTCTTTCTCACACACATTCTCTCTCACACGCATTCTCTCTCACACACACATTCTCTCCCTCACACACACATTCTCTCTCTCACACACCCACATTGTCTCTCTCACATACACATTCTCTCTCTCTCACACACACATTCTCTCTCTCGCACACACATTCTCTCTCTCTCTCACACGCATTCTCTCTCTCTCTCACACACACACATTTACGCATTCTCTCTCTCTCACACTCACACGAAATCTCTGTCACACACGCATTCTCTCTCTCTCACACGCACACGCATTCTCTCTCACTCACACATTCTCTCTCTCCCACACATTCTCTCTCTCACACACGCATTATCTCTCTCTCACACACGCATTCTCTCTCTCTCACACGCACGCATTCTCTATCTCTCTCCCACACTCACTCTCTCTCACGCACGCATTCTCTCTCTCGTGCAATCAATCTCTCTCTCACGTACACATTCTCTCTCTCTCACAGACACATTCTCTCTAACACACATTTTCTCTCTCTCGCACACACACATTCTCTCTCTCGCACACACGCATTCTCTCTCTCTCTCACACACGCATTCTCACTCTCAGACACGCATTCTCTCTCTCTCACACACGCATTCTCTCTCTCGCACATGCATTCTCTCTCTCACACACATGCATTCTCTCTCTTTCACACGCACACGCATTCTCTGTCACACACGCATTCTCTCTCTCTCACACAAAAATGCATTCTCTCTCTCACACACATTCTCTCCCACACACGCATTATCTCTCTCGCACACACGCATTCTCTCTCTCTCTCTCACACGCAATCTCTCTCGCACACACGCATTTTCTCTCTCTCTCACACACGCATTCTCACTCTCAGACACGCAATCTCTCTCACACACACACGCATTCTCTCTCTCGCACACGCATTCTCTCTCTCACACACATGTATTCTCTCTCTTTTACACGCACACGCATTCTCTGTCACACACGCATTCTCTCTCTCTCAACAAAAATGCATTCTCTCTCTCACACACATTCTCTCGCACACACGCATTCTCTCTCTCTCACACACGCATTCTCTCTCTCCGACACGCATTCTCTCTCTCACACACACGCATTCTCTCTCGCACACACGCATTCTCTCTCACACACACTCATTCTCTCTCTCACACGCACACGCATTCTCTCTCTCTCACACACGCATTCTCTCTCTCACACACACGCATTCTCTCTCACACGCAATCTCTCTCTCTCACATACACATTCTCTCTCTCTTGCACACACGCATTCACTCTCTCACACACATTCTCTCTCTCTCTCACACGCATTCTCTCTCACACACGCATTCTCTCTCACACACAAATTCTCTCTCTCTCTCACACGCATTCTCTCTCACACACACATTCTCTCTCTCACACACACATTCTCTCTCTCACACACACACATTCAATCTCTCACACATTCTCTCTCACACACACACATTCTCTCTCTCACACGCGCATTCTCTCTCACACACATTCTCTCTCTCTCTCACACGCATTCTCTCTCACACACGCATTCTCTCTCACACACAAATTCTCTCTCTCTCTCACACGCATTCTCTCTCACACACACATTCTCTCTCTCTCACACACATTCTCCGTCGCTCTCACACACACACTCTCTCTCTCACACACGCATTCTGTCACACACACACATTCTCTCTCACACACATGCATTCATTTTCTCACACACGCATTCTCTTTCTCACACACATTCTCTCTCACACGCATTCTCTCTCACACACACATTCTCTCCCTCACACACACATTCTCTCTCTCACACACCCACATTGTCTCTCTCACACACACATTCTCTCTCTCTCACACACACATTCTCTCTCTCGCACACACATTCTCTCTCTCTCTCACACGCATTCTCTCTCTCTCTCACACACACACATTTACGCATTCTCTCTCTCTCACACTCACACGAAATCTCTGTCACACACGCATTCTCTCTCTCTCACACGCACACGCATTCTCTCTCACTCACACATTCTCTCTCTCCCACACATTCTCTCTCTCACACACGCATTATCTCTCTCTCACACACGCATTCTCTCTCTCTCACACGCACGCATTCTCTATCTCTCTCCCACACTCACTCTCTCTCACGCACGCATTCTCTCTCTCGTGCAATCAATCTCTCTCTCACGTACACATTCTCTCTCTCTCACAGACACATTCTCTCTAACACACATTTTCTCTCTCTCGCACACACACATTCTCTCTCTCGCACACACGCATTCTCTCTCTCTCTCACACACGCATTCTCACTCTCAGACACGCATTCTCTCTCTCTCACACACGCATTCTCTCTCTCGCACATGCATTCTCTCTCTCACACACATGCATTCTCTCTCTTTCACACGCACACGCATTCTCTGTCACACACGCATTCTCTCTCTCTCACACAAAAATGCATTCTCTCTCTCACACACATTCTCTCCCACACACGCATTATCTCTCTCGCACACACGCATTCTCTCTCTCTCTCTCATACGCAATCTCTCTCGCACACACGCATTTTCTCTCTCTCTCACACACGCATTCTCACTCTCAGACACGCAATCTCTCTCACACACACACGCATTCTCTCTCTCGCACACGCATTCTCTCTCTCACACACATGTATTCTCTCTCTTTTACACGCACACGCATTCTCTGTCACACACGCATTCTCTCTCTCTCAACAAAAATGCATTCTCTCTCTCACACACATTCTCTCGCACACACGCATTCTCTCTCTCTCACACACGCATTCTCTCTCTCCGACACGCATTCTCTCTCACACACACACGCATTCTCTCTCGCACACACGCATTCTCTCTCACACACACTCATTCTCTCTCTCACACGCACACGCATTCTCTCTCTCTCACACACGCATTCTCTCTCCCACACACACACGCATTCTCTCTCACACGCATTCTCTCTCTCTCACATACACATTCTCTCTCTCTTGCACACACGCATTCACTCTCTCACACAAATTCTCTCTCTCTCTCACACGCATTCTCTCTCACACACACATTCTCTCACACACACACACATTCTCTCTCTCACACACACACATTCAATCTCTCACACATTCTCTCTCACACACACACATTCTCTCTCTCACACGCGCATTCTCTCTCACACACACATTCTCTCTCTCACACACACATTCTCCCGTTCACACACATTCTCACTCACACACACACATTCTCTCTCACACACACATTCTCTCAAACACACATTCTCTCTCTCACACACACATTCTCTCTCTCACACACAATCTCTCTCTCACACACGCATTCTCTCTCACACACACATTCTCTCACACACACATTCTCTCTAACACACGCATTCTCTCTCACACACACATTCTCTCTCACACACATTCTCTCTCTCACACACGCATTCTCTCTCTCACTCGCACTCGCATTCTCTCTCTCTCACACACATTCTCTCTCTCTCACACACACGCATTCTCTCTCACTCGCACACACGCATTCTCTCTCTCACACACATTCTCTCTCTCTCACACACGCATTCTCTCTGACACACGCATTCTCTCTCACACACACATTCTCTCTCTCACACACGCATTCTCTCTGACACACGCATTCTCCCTCACACACACATTCTCTCTATCACAGATGCATTCTCTCTCACACACGCATTCTCACTCTCAGACACGCATTCTCTCTCTCTCACACACGCATTCTCTCTCGCACATGCATTCTCTCTCTCACACACATGCATTCTCTCTCTTTCACACGCACACGCATTCTCTGTCACACACGCATTCTCTCTCTCTCAACAAAAATGCATTCTCTCTCTCACACACATTCTCTCGCACACACGCATTCTCTCTCTCTCTCACACACGCATTCTCTCTCTCCGACACGCATTCTCTCTCTCACACACGCATTCTCTCTCTCTCACACACGCATTCTCTCTCTCACACACACGCATTCTCTCTCACACGCATTCTCTCTCTCTCACATACACATTCTCTCTCTCTTGCACACACGCATTCACTCTCTCACACACATTCTCTCTCTCTCTCACACGCATTCTCTCTCACACACACATTCTCTCTCTCACACACACATTCTCTCTCTCACACAAACACATTCAATCTCTCACACATTCTCTCTCACACACACACATTCTCTCTCTCACACGCGCATTCTCTCTCGCACACACATTCTCTCTCTCTCTCACACGCATTCTCTCTCTCTCTCACACACACGCATTCTCTCTCTCTCACACGCATTCTCTCTCACACACGCATTCTCTCTCACTCGCACACACGCATTCTCTCTCTCACACACATTCTCTCTCCCTCTCACACACGCATTCTCTCTCTCTTGCACACACGCATTCTCTCTCTCACACACATTCACTCTCTCTCTGACACACATTCTCTCTCACACACACATTCTCTCTCTCACACACGCATTCTCTCTCGCACATACGCATTCTCTCTCTCACTCGCATTCTCTCTCTCTCTCACACACATTCTCTGTCGCTCTCACACACACAGTCTCTCTCTCACAGACGCATTCTGTCACACACACACATTCTCTCTCACACACATGCATTCTCTTTCTCACACACGCATTCTCTTTCTCACACACATTCTCTCTCACACGCATTCTCTCTCACACACACATTCTCTCTCTCACACACACATTCTCTCTCTCACACACCCACATTCTCTCTCTCACACACACATTCTCTCTCTCGCACACACATTCTCTCTCTCTCACACGCATTCTCGCTCTCTCACACACACACACATTTACGCATTCTCTCTCTCTCACACACATTCTCTCTCTCTCTCACACGCATTCTCTCTCTCACACACATGCGCTCTCTCACACACATTCTCTCTCTCACACACGCACACGCATTCTCTGTCACACACGCATTCTCTCTCTCACACACGCATTCTCTCTCTCTCACACACGCATTTTCTCTTACACATGCATTCTCTCTCTCTCACACGCACACGAAATCTCTGTCACACACGCATTCTCTCTCTCTCACACGCACACGCATTCTCTCTCACTCACACATTCTCTCTCTCTCCCACACATTCTCTCTCTCACACACGCATTATCTCTCTCACACACACGCATTCTCTCTCTCTCACACGCACGCATTCTCTATCTCTCTCCCACACTCACTCTCTCTCACGCACGCATTCTCTCTCTCGTGCAATCAATCTCTCTCTCACGTACACATTCTCTCTCTCTCACAGACGCATTCTCTCTAACACACATTTTCTCTCTCTCGCACACACACATTCTCTCTCTCGCACACACGCATTCTCTCTCTCTCTCACACGCAATCTCTCTCGCACACACGCAGTCTCTCTCTCTCTCACACACGCATTCTCACTCTCAGACACGCATTCTCTCTCTCACACACACGCATTCTCTCTCTCGCACATGCATTCTCTCTCTCACACACATGCATTCTCTCTCTTTCACACGCACACGCATTCTCTGTCACACACGCATTCTCTCTCTCTCACACAAAAATGCATTCTCTCTCTCACACACATTCTCTCCCACACACGCATTATCTCTCTCGCACACACATTCTCTCTCTCACACACACACATTCAATCTCTCACACATTCTCTCTCACACACACACATTCTCTCTCTCACACGCGCATTCTCTCTCGCACACACATTCTCTCTCTCTCTCACACGCATTCTCACTCTCTCTCTCACACACACATTCTCTCTCTCTCACACGCATTCTCTCTCACACACGCATTCTCTCTCACACACACATTCTCTCGCTCACAGACGCATTCTCTCTGACACACACATTGTCTCTCTCACACACATTCTCTCTCTCACACGCACCTTCTCTCTCACACACACACGCATTCTCGCTCTCACACACATTCTCTCTCTCTCACACACGCATTCTCTCTGACACACGCATTCTCTCTCACACACACATTCTCTCTCTCACACACGCATTCTCTCTGACACACGCATTCTCCCTCACACACACATTCTCTCTATCACAGATGCATTCTCTCTCACACACGCATTCTCACTCTCAGACACGCATTCTCTCTCTCTCACACACGCATTCTCTCTCTCGCACACGCATTCTCTCTCTCACACACATGCATTCTCTCTCTTTCACACGCACACGCATTCTCTGTCACACACGCATTCTCTCTCTCTCAACAAAAATGCATTCTCTCTCTCACACACATTCTCTCGCACACACGCATTCTCTCTCTCTCACACACGCATTCTCTCTCTCCGACACGCATTCTCTCTCTCACACACACGCATTCTCTCTCTCTCACACACGCATTCTCTCTCTCACACACACGCATTCTCTCTCACACGCATTCTCTCTCTCTCACATACACATTCTCTCTCTCTTGCACACACGCATTCACTCTCTCACACACATTCTCTCTCTCTCTCACACGCATTCTCTCTCACACACAACTTCTCTCTCTCTCACACACGCATTCTCTCTCACACACACATTCTCTCTCTCACACACACATTCTCTCTCTCACACACACACATTCAATCTCTCACACATTCTCTATAACACACACACATTCTCTCTCTCACACGCGCATTCTCTCTCGCACACACATTCTCTCTCTCTCACACACGCATTCTCTCTCTCTCACACACACGCATTCTCTCTCTCTCACACGCATTCTCTCTCACACACGCATTCTCTCTCACACACGCATTCTCTCTCTCTCTCACACACATTCTCTCTCTCACACACATTCTCTCTCTCACACACATTCTCTCTCTCACACACGCATTCTCTCTCACACACACATTCTCTCGCTCACAGACGCATTCTCTCTGACACACACATTGTCTCTCTCACACACATTCTCTCTCTCACACACACCTTCTCTCTCACACACACACGCATTCTCGCTCTCACACACATTCTCTCTCTCTCACACACGCATTCTCTCTGACACACGCATTCTCTCTCTCACACACATTCTCTCTCTCACACACGCATTCTCTCTGACACACGCATTCTCCCTCACACACACAATCTCTCTATCACAGATGCATTCTTTCTCACACGCACATTCTCTCTCACACACAAATTCTCTCACACACACACATTCTCTCTCTCACACACACATTCTCTCTCTCTCACACACGCATTCCCTCTCACACACTCATTCTCTCTGACACACACATTCTCTCTCTCACACACACATTCTCTCTCTCTCACACACATTCTCTCTCTCACACACGCATTCTCTCTGACACACGCATTCTCTCTCACACACGCATTCTCTCTCTCCCACACGCATTCTCTCTCACACACGCATTCTCTCTCACACACACATTCTCTCTCACACACACATTCTCTCTGTCACACACACATTCTCTCTCTCTCACACACGCATTCTCTCTCACACACGCATTCTCTCTGACACACGCATTCTCTCTCTCACACACATTCTCTCTCTCACACACATTCTCTCTCTCACACACGCATTCTCTCTGACACACGCATTCTCTCTCTCACACACATTCTCTCTCTCACACACATTCTCTCTCTCACACACGCATTCTCTCTCACACACACACATTCTCTCTCACACACATTCTCTCTCTCACATGCGCGTTCTCTCTGACACACGCATTCTCTCTCTCACAGACGCATTCTCTCTCTCTCTGACACACATTCTCTCTTACACACAATTCTCTCTCTCTCTGACACACATTCTCTCTCACACACACACATTCTCTCTCTGACACACACATTCTCTCTCACACACACATTCTCTCTCACACACGCATTCTCCCTCACACACGCATTCTCTCTCACACACGCATTCTCTCTCTCGCACACGCATTCTCTCTGTCACACACATTCTCTCTCACACACACACATTCTCTCTCTCACACACATTCTCTCTCTCACACACACATTCTCTCTCTCTCACACACATTCTCCCTCACACATTATCTCTCTCACACACACATTCTCTCTCACACACACATTCTCTCTCACACACACGCATTCTCTCTCTCACACACATTCTCTCTCACACACACATTCTCTCTCTCACACACACGCATTCTCTCACACACGCATTCTCCCTCACACACACAATCTCTCTATCACAGATGCATTCTCTCTCACACACACATTCTCTCTCACACACAAATTCTCTCACACACACACATTCTCTCTCTCACACACACATTCTCTCTCTCTCACACACGCATTCCCTCTCACACACTCATTCTCTCTGACACACACATTCTCTCTCTCACACACACATTCTCTCTCTCTCACACACATTCTCTCTCTCACACACGCATTCTCTCTGACACACGCATTCTCTCTCTCACACACATTCTCTCTCTCACACACATTCTCTCTCTCACACACGCATTCTCTCTCACACACACACATTCTCTCTCACACACATTCTCTCTCTCACATGCGCGTTCTCTCTGACACACGCATTCTCTCTCTCACAGACGCATTCTCTCTCTCTCTGACACACATTCTCTCTTACACACAATTCTCTCTCTCTCTGACACACATTCTCTCTCACACACACACATTCTCTCTCTGACACACACATTCTCTCTCACACACACATTCTCTCTCACACACGCATTCTCCCTCACACACGCATTCTCTCTCACACACGCATTCTCTCTCTCGCACACGCATTCTCTCTGTCACACACATTCTCTCTCACACACACACATTCTCTCTCTCACACACATTCTCTCTCTCACACACACATTCTCTCTCTCTCACACACATTCTCCCTCACACATTATCTCTCTCACACACACATTCTCTCTCACACACACATTCTCTCTCACACACACGCATTCTCTCTCTCACACACATTCTCTCTCACACACACATTCTCTCTCTCACACACACGCATTCTCTCACACACGCATTCTCTCTCACACACACTCATTCTCTCTCTCACACGCATTCTCTCTCTCACACAAACATTCACTCTCTCAGAAACATTCTCTCTCTCACACACACATTCTCTCTCTCACACACACATTCTCTCTCTCACACACATTCTCTCTCTCACACACGCATTCTCTCTCACACACACATTCTCTCGCTCACACACGAATTCTCTCTGACACACACATTCTCTCTCTCACACACGTTCTCTCTCTCACACACACCTTCTCTCTCTCTCACACACGCATTCTCGCTCTCACACACATTCTCTCTTTCTCACATACGCATTCTCTCTGACACACGCATTCTCTCTCTCACACACATTCTCTCTCTCACACACGCATACACTCTGACACACGCATTCTCCCTCACACACGCATTCTCTCTATCACAGATGCATTCTCTCTCACACACACATTCTCTCTCTCACACACACATTCTCTCTCTCTCACACACGCATTCCCTCTCACACACTCATTCTCTCTGACACACGCATTCTCTCTCTCACACACATTCTCTCTCTCACACACACATTCTCTCTCTCACACACAGATTCTCTCTCTCACACACGCATTCTCTCTGACACACGCATTCTCTCTCTCTCACACACGCATTCTCTCTCACACACGCATTCTCTCTGACACACGCATTCCCTCTCTCACACACATTCTCTCTCTCACACACGCATTCTCTCTGACACACACATTGTCTCTCTCACACACATTCTCTCTCTCACACACACCTTCTCTCTCACACACAAACACGCATTCTCGCTCTCACACACATTCTCTCTCTCTCACACACGCATTCTCTCTGACACACGCATTCTCTCTCTCTCTCTCACACACGCATTCTCTCTCTCACACACGCATTCTCTCTGACACACGCATTCTCTCTCACACACACATTCTCTCTCTCACACACGCATTCTCTCTGACACACGCATTCTCCCTCACACACACATTCTCTCTATCACAGATGCATTCTCTCTCACACACGCATTCTCACTCTCAGACACGCATTCTCTCTCTCTCACACACGCATTCTCTCTCGCACATGCATTCTCTCTCTCACACACATGCATTCTCTCTCTTTCACACGCACACGCATTCTCTGTCACACACGCATTCTCTCTCTCTCAACAAAAATGCATTCTCTCTCTCACACACATTCTCTCGCACACACGCATTCTCTCTCTCTCTCACACACGCATTCTCTCTCTCCGACACGCATTCTCTCTCTCACACACGCATTCTCTCTCTCTCACACACGCATTCTCTCTCTCACACACACGCATTCTCTCTCACACGCATTCTCTCTCTCTCACATACACATTCTCTCTCTCTTGCACACACGCATTCACTCTCTCACACACATTCTCTCTCTCTCTCACACGCATTCTCTCTCACACACGCATTCTCTCTCACACACAAATTCTCTCTCTCTCTCACACGCATTCTCTCTCACACACACATTCTCTCTCTCACACACACATTCTCTCTCTCACACAAACACATTCAATCTCTCACACATTCTCTCTCACACACACACATTCTCTCTCTCACACGCGCATTCTCTCTCGCACACACATTCTCTCTCTCTCTCACACGCATTCTCTCTCTCTCTCACACACACGCATTCTCTCTCTCTCACACGCATTCTCTCTCACACACGCATTCTCTCTCACTCGCACACACGCATTCTCTCTCTCACACACATTCTCTCTCCCTCTCACACACGCATTCTCTCTCTCTTGCACACACGCATTCTCTCTCTCACACACATTCACTCTCTCTCTGACACACATTCTCTCTCACACACACATTCTCTCTCTCACACACGCATTCTCTCTCGCACATACGCATTCTCTCTCTCACTCGCATTCTCTCTCTCTCTCACACACATTCTCTGTCGCTCTCACACACACAGTCTCTCTCTCACAGACGCATTCTGTCACACACACACATTCTCTCTCACACACATGCATTCTCTTTCTCACACACGCATTCTCTTTCTCACACACATTCTCTCTCACACGCATTCTCTCTCACACACACATTCTCTCTCTCACACACACATTCTCTCTCTCACACACCCACATTCTCTCTCTCACACACACATTCTCTCTCTCGCACACACATTCTCTCTCTCTCACACGCATTCTCTCTCTCTCACACACACACACATTTACGCATTCTCTCTCTCTCACACACATTCTCTCTCTCTCTCACACGCATTCTCTCTCTCACACACATGCGCTCTCTCACACACATTCTCTCTCTCACACACGCACACGCATTCTCTGTCACACACGCATTCTCTCTCTCACACACGCATTCTCTCTCTCTCACACACGCATTTTCTCTTACACATGCATTCTCTCTCTCTCACACGCACACGAAATCTCTGTCACACACGCATTCTCTCTCTCTCACACGCACACGCATTCTCTCTCACTCACACATTCTCTCTCTCCCACACATTCTCTCTCTCACACACGCATTATCTCTCTCACACACACGCATTCTCTCTCTCTCACACGCACGCATTCTCTATCTCTCTCCCACACTCACTCTCTCTCACGCACGCATTCTCTCTCTCGTGCAATCAATCTCTCTCTCACGTACACATTCTCTCTCTCTCACAGACGCATTCTCTCTAACACACATTTTCTCTCTCTCGCACACACACATTCTCTCTCTCGCACACACGCATTCTCTCTCTCTCTCACACGCAATCTCTCTCGCACACACGCAGTCTCTCTCTCTCTCACACACGCATTCTCACTCTCAGACACGCATTCTCTCTCTCACACACACGCATTCTCTCTCTCGCACATGCATTCTCTCTCTCACACACATGCATTCTCTCTCTTTCACACGCACACGCATTCTCTGTCACACACGCATTCTCTCTCTCTCACACAAAAATGCATTCTCTCTCTCACACACATTCTCTCCCACACACGCATTATCTCTCTCGCACACACATTCTCTCTCTCACACACACACATTCAATCTCTCACACATTCTCTCTCACACACACACATTCTCTCTCTCACACGCGCATTCTCTCTCGCACACACATTCTCTCTCTCTCTCACACGCATTCTCACTCTCTCTCTCACACACACATTCTCTCTCTCTCACACGCATTCTCTCTCACACACGCATTCTCTCTCACACACGCATTCTCTCTCTCTCTCACACACATTCTCTCTCTCACACACATTCTCTCTCTCACACACATTCTCTCTCTCACACACGCATTCTCTCTCACACACACATTCTCTCGCTCACAGACGCATTCTCTCTGACACACACATTGTCTCTCTCACACACATTCTCTCTCTCACACGCACCTTCTCTCTCACACACACACGCATTCTCGCTCTCACACACATTCTCTCTCTCTCACACACGCATTCTCTCTGACACACGCATTCTCTCTCTCACACACATTCTCTCTCTCACACACGCATTCTCTCTGACACACGCATTCTCCCTCACACACACATTCTCTCTATCACAGATGCATTCTCTCTCACACACGCATTCTCACTCTCAGACACGCATTCTCTCTCTCTCACACACGCATTCTCTCTCTCGCACACGCATTCTCTCTCTCACACACATGCATTCTCTCTCTTTCACACGCACACGCATTCTCTGTCACACACGCATTCTCTCTCTCTCAACAAAAATGCATTCTCTCTCTCACACACATTCTCTCGCACACACGCATTCTCTCTCTCTCACACACGCATTCTCTCTCTCCGACACGCATTCTCTCTCTCTCACACACGCATTCTCTCTCTCTCACACACGCATTCTCTCTCTCACACACACGCATTCTCTCTCACACGCATTCTCTCTCTCTCACATACACATTCTCTCTCTCTTGCACACACGCATTCACTCTCTCACACACATTCTCTCTCTCTCTCACACGCATTCTCTCTCACACACAACTTCTCTCTCTCTCACACACGCATTCTCTCTCACACACACATTCTCTCTCTCACACACACATTCTCTCTCTCACACACACACATTCAATCTCTCACACATTCTCTATAACACACACACATTCTCTCTCTCACACGCGCATTCTCTCTCGCACACACATTCTCTCTCTCTCACACACGCATTCTCTCTCTCTCACACACACGCATTCTCTCTCTCTCACACGCATTCTCTCTCACACACGCATTCTCTCTCACACACGCATTCTCTCTCTCTCTCACACACATTCTCTCTCTCACACACATTCTCTCTCTCACACACATTCTCTCTCTCACACACGCATTCTCTCTCACACACACATTCTCTCGCTCACAGACGCATTCTCTCTGACACACACATTGTCTCTCTCACACACATTCTCTCTCTCACACACACCTTCTCTCTCACACACACACGCATTCTCGCTCTCACACACATTCTCTCTCTCTCACACACGCATTCTCTCTGACACACGCATTCTCTCTCTCACACACATTCTCTCTCTCACACACGCATTCTCTCTGACACACGCATTCTCCCTCACACACACAATCTCTCTATCACAGATGCATTCTTTCTCACACGCACATTCTCTCTCACACACAAATTCTCTCACACACACACATTCTCTCTCTCACACACACATTCTCTCTCTCTCACACACGCATTCCCTCTCACACACTCATTCTCTCTGACACACACATTCTCTCTCTCACACACACATTCTCTCTCTCTCACACACATTCTCTCTCTCACACACGCATTCTCTCTGACACACGCATTCTCTCTCACACACGCATTCTCTCTCTCCCACACGCATTCTCTCTCACACACGCATTCTCTCTCACACACACATTCTCTCTCACACACACATTCTCTCTGTCACACACACATTCTCTCTCTCTCACACACGCATTCTCTCTCACACACGCATTCTCTCTGACACACGCATTCTCTCTCTCACACACATTCTCTCTCTCACACACATTCTCTCTCTCACACACGCATTCTCTCTGACACACGCATTCTCTCTCTCACACACATTCTCTCTCTCACACACATTCTCTCTCTCACACACGCATTCTCTCTCACACACACACATTCTCTCTCACACACATTCTCTCTCTCACATGCGCGTTCTCTCTGACACACGCATTCTCTCTCTCACAGACGCATTCTCTCTCTCTCTGACACACATTCTCTCTTACACACAATTCTCTCTCTCTCTGACACACATTCTCTCTCACACACACACATTCTCTCTCTGACACACACATTCTCTCTCACACACACATTCTCTCTCACACACGCATTCTCCCTCACACACGCATTCTCTCTCACACACGCATTCTCTCTCTCGCACACGCATTCTCTCTGTCACACACATTCTCTCTCACACACACACATTCTCTCTCTCACACACATTCTCTCTCTCACACACACATTCTCTCTCTCTCACACACATTCTCCCTCACACATTATCTCTCTCACACACACATTCTCTCTCACACACACATTCTCTCTCACACACACGCATTCTCTCTCTCACACACATTCTCTCTCACACACACATTCTCTCTCTCACACACACGCATTCTCTCACACACGCATTCTCCCTCACACACACAATCTCTCTATCACAGATGCATTCTCTCTCACACACACATTCTCTCTCACACACAAATTCTCTCACACACACACATTCTCTCTCTCACACACACATTCTCTCTCTCTCACACACGCATTCCCTCTCACACACTCATTCTCTCTGACACACACATTCTCTCTCTCACACACACATTCTCTCTCTCTCACACACATTCTCTCTCTCACACACGCATTCTCTCTGACACACGCATTCTCTCTCTCACACACATTCTCTCTCTCACACACGCATTCTCTCTGACACACGCATTCTCTCTCTCACACACATTCTCTCTCTCACACACATTCTCTCTCTCACACACGCATTCTCTCTCACACACACACATTCTCTCTCACACACATTCTCTCTCTCACATGCGCGTTCTCTCTGACACACGCATTCTCTCTCTCACAGACGCATTCTCTCTCTCTCTGACACACATTCTCTCTTACACACAATTCTCTCTCTCTCTGACACACATTCTCTCTCACACACACACATTCTCTCTCTGACACACACATTCTCTCTCACACACACATTCTCTCTCACACACGCATTCTCCCTCACACACGCATTCTCTCTCACACACGCATTCTCTCTCTCGCACACGCATTCTCTCTGTCACACACATTCTCTCTCACACACACACATTCTCTCTCTCACACACATTCTCTCTCTCACACACACATTCTCTCTCTCTCACACACATTCTCCCTCACACATTATCTCTCTCACACACACATTCTCTCTCACACACACATTCTCTCTCACACACACGCATTCTCTCTCTCACACACATTCTCTCTCACACACACATTCTCTCTCTCACACACACGCATTCTCTCACACACGCATTCTCTCTCACACACACTCATTCTCTCTCTCACACGCATTCTCTCTCTCACACAAACATTCACTCTCTCAGAAACATTCTCTCTCTCACACACACATTCTCTCTCTCACACACACATTCTCTCTCTCACACACATTCTCTCTCTCACACACGCATTCTCTCTCACACACACATTCTCTCGCTCACACACGAATTCTCTCTGACACACACATTCTCTCTCTCACACACGTTCTCTCTCTCACACACACCTTCTCTCTCTCTCACACACGCATTCTCGCTCTCACACACATTCTCTCTTTCTCACATACGCATTCTCTCTGACACACGCATACTCTCTCTCACACACATTCTCTCTCTCACACACGCATACACTCTGACACACGCATTCTCCCTCACACACGCATTCTCTCTATCACAGATGCATTCTCTCTCACACACACATTCTCTCTCTCACACACACATTCTCTCTCTCTCACACACGCATTCCCTCTCACACACTCATTCTCTCTGACACACGCATTCTCTCTCTCACACACATTCTCTCTCTCACACACACATTCTCTCTCTCACACACAGATTCTCTCTCTCACACACGCATTCTCTCTGACACACGCATTCTCTCTCTCTCACACACGCATTCTCTCTCACACACGCATTCTCTCTGACACACGCATTCCCTCTCTCACACACATTCTCTCTCTCACACACGCATTCTCTCTGACACACACATTGTCTCTCTCACACACATTCTCTCTCTCACACACACCTTCTCTCTCACACACAAACACGCATTCTCGCTCTCACACACATTCTCTCTCTCTCACACACGCATTCTCTCTGACACACGCATTCTCTCTCTCTCTCTCACACACGCATTCTCTCTCTCTCACACGCATTCTCTCCCACACACGCATTCTCTCTCACACACGCATTCTCTCTCTCTCTCACACACATTCTCTCTCTCACACACATTCTCTCTCTCACACACATTCTCTCGCTCACAGACGCATTCTCTCTGACACACACATTGTCTCTCTCACACACATTCTCTCTCTCACACACACCTTCTCTCTCACACACACACGCATTCTCGCTCTCACACACATTCTCTCTCTCTCACACACGCATTCTCTCTGACACACGCATTCTCTCTCTCACACACATTCTCTCTCTCACACACGCATTCTCTCTGACACACGCATTCTCCCTCACACACACAATCTCTCTATCACAGATGCATTCTCTCTCACACACACATTCTCTCTCACACACAAATTCTCTCACACACACACATTCTCTCTCTCACACACACATTCTCTCTCTCTCACACACGCATTCCCTCTCACACACTCATTCTCTCTGACACACACATTCTCTCTCTCACACACACATTCTCTCTCTCTCTCACACACATTCTCTCTCTCACACACGCATTCTCTCTGACACACGCATTCTCTCTCACACACGCATTCTCTCTCTCCCACACGCATTCTCTCTCACACACGCATTCTCTCTCACACACACATTCTCTCTCACACACACATTCTCTCTGTCACACACACATTCTCTCTCTCTCACACACGCATTCTCTCTCACACACGCATTCTCTCTGACACACGCATTCTCTCTCTCACACACATTCTCTCTCTCACACACGCATTCTCTCTGACACACGCATTCTCTCTCTCACACACATTCTCTCTCTCACACACATTCTCTCTCTCACACACGCATTCTCTCTCTCACACACACATTCTCTCTCACACACATTCTCTCTCTCACACACGCATTCTCTCTCTCACACACGCATTCTCTCTCACACACACCTTCTCTCTCACACACAGACGCATTCTCGCTCTCACACACATTCTCTCTCTCTCACACACGCATTCTCTCTGACACACGCATTCTCTCTCTCACACACATTCTCTCTCTCACACACGCATTCTCTCTGACACACGCATTCTCCCTCACACACACAATCTCTCTATCACAGATGCATTCTCTCTCACACACACATTCTCTCTCACACACAAATTCTCTCACACACACACATTCTCTCTCTCACACACACATTCTCTCTCTCTCACACACGCATTCCCTCTCACACACTCATTCTCTCTGACACACACATTCTCTCTCTCACACACACATTCTCTCTCTCTCACACACATTCTCTCTCTCACACACGCATTCTCTCTGACACACGCATTCTCTCTCTCACACACATTCTCTCTCTCACACACATTCTCTCTCTCACACACGCATTCTCTCTCACACACACACATTCTCTCTCACACACATTCTCTCTCTCACATGCGCGTTCTCTCTGACACACGCATTCTCTCTCTCACAGACGCATTCTCTCTCTCTCTGACACACATTCTCTCTTACACACAATTCTCTCTCTCTCTGACACACATTCTCTCTCACACACACACATTCTCTCTCTGACACACACATTCTCTCTCACACACACATTCTCTCTCACACACGCATTCTCCCTCACACACGCATTCTCTCTCACACACGCATTCTCTCTCTCGCACACGCATTCTCTCTGTCACACACATTCTCTCTCACACACACACATTCTCTCTCTCACACACATTCTCTCTCTCACACACACATTCTCTCTCTCTCACACACATTCTCCCTCACACATTATCTCTCTCACACACACATTCTCTCTCACACACACATTCTCTCTCACACACACGCATTCTCTCTCTCACACACATTCTCTCTCACACACACATTCTCTCTCTCACACACACGCATTCTCTCACACACGCATTCTCTCTCACACACACTCATTCTCTCTCTCACACGCATTCTCTCTCTCACACAAACATTCACTCTCTCAGAAACATTCTCTCTCTCACACACACATTCTCTCTCTCACACACACATTCTCTCTCTCACACACATTCTCTCTCTCACACACGCATTCTCTCTCACACACACATTCTCTCGCTCACACACGAATTCTCTCTGACACACACATTCTCTCTCTCACACACGTTCTCTCTCTCACACACACCTTCTCTCTCTCTCACACACGCATTCTCGCTCTCACACACATTCTCTCTCTCTCACATACGCATTCTCTCTGACACACGCATTCTCTCTCTCACACACATTCTCTCTCTCACACACGCATACACTCTGACACACGCATTCTCCCTCACACACGCATTCTCTCTATCACAGATGCATTCTCTCTCACACACACATTCTCTCTCTCACACACACATTCTCTCTCTCTCACACACGCATTCCCTCTCACACACTCATTCTCTCTGACACACGCATTCTCTCTCTCACACACATTCTCTCTCTCACACACACATTCTCTCTCTCACACACAGATTCTCTCTCTCACACACGCATTCTCTCTGACACACGCATTCTCTCTCACACACGCATTCTCTCTCTCCCACACGCATTCTCTCTCACACACGCATTCTCTCTCACACACACATTCTCTCTCACACACATTCTCTCTCTCACACACACGTATTCTCTCTCACACACGCATTCTCTCTGACACACGCATTCTCTCTCTCACACACATTCTCTCTCTCACACACATTCTCTCTCTCACACACGCATTCTCTCTGACACACGCATTCTCTCTCTCACACACATTCTCTCTCTCACACACATTCTCTCTCTCAGACACACATTCTCTCCCTCACACACGCATTCTCTCTCACACACACACATTCTCTCTCACACACATTCTCTCTCTCTCTCACACGCATTCTCTCTCTCTCTCTCACACACGCATTCTCTCTCTCTCACACACATTCTCTCTCACACACGCATTCTCTCTCACACACGCATTCTCTCTCTCTCACACACACATTCTCTCTCTCACACACATTCTCTCTCACACACAAATTCTCTCTCTCTCTCACACGCATTCTCACTCACACACACATTCTCTCCCACACACACACATTCTCTCTCTCACACACACGCATTCTCTCTCTCTCTCACACACACGCATTCTCTCTCTCTCACACGCATTCTCTCTCACACACGCATTCTCTCTCACACACGCATTCTCTCTCTCTCTCACACACATTCTCTCTCTCGCACACATTCTCTCTCTCACACACATTCTCTCGCTCACAGACGCATTCTCTCTGACACACACATTGTCTCTCTCACACACATTCTCTCTCTCACACACACCTTCTCTCTCACACACACACGCATTCTCGCTCTCACACACATTCTCTCTCTCACACACACGCATTCTCTCTGACACACGCATTCTCTCTCTCACACACATTCTCTCTCTCACACACGCATTCTCTCTGACACACGCATTCTCCCTCACACACACAATCTCTCTATCACAGATGCATTCTCTCTCACACACACATTCTCTCTCACACACAAATTCTCTCACACACACACATTCTCTCTCTCACACACACATTCTCTCTCTCTCACACACGCATTCCCTCTCACACACTCATTCTCTCTGACACACACATTCTCTCTCTCACACACACATTCTCTCTCTCTCACACACATTCTCTCTCTCACACACGCATTCTCTCTGATACACGCATTCTCTCTCACACACGCATTCTCTCTCTCCCACACGCATTCTCATTCACACACACGCATTCTCTCTCACACACACATTCTCTCTCACACACACATTCTCTCTGTCACACACACATTCTCTCTCTCTCACACACGCATTCTCTCTCACACACGCATTCTCTCTGACACACGCATTCTCTCTCTCACACACATTCTCTCTCTCACACACATTCTCTCTCTCACACACGCATTCTCTCTGACACACGCATTCTCTCTCTCACACACATTCTCTCTCTCACACACATTCTCTCTCTCACACACATTCTCTCTCTCACACACGCATTCTCTCTCACACACACACATTCTCTCTCACACACATTCTCTCTCTCACACACGCATTCTCTCTGACACACGCATTCTCTCTCTCACAGACGCATTCTCTCTCTCTCTGACACACATTCTCTCTTACACACAATTCTCTCTCTCTCTGACACACATTCTCTCTCACACACACACATTCTCTCTCTCTCACACGCATTCTCTCTCACACACGCATTCTCTCTCACACACGCATTCTCTCTCTCTCTCACACACATTCTCTCTCTCACACACATTCTCTCTCTCACACACATTCTCTCGCTCACACACGCATTCTCTCTGACACACGCATTCTCTCTCTCACACACATTCTCTCTCTCACACACATTCTCTCTCTCACACACGCATTCTCTCTCACACACACACATTCTCTCTCACACTCATTCTCTCTCTCACACACGCATTCTCTCTGACACACGCATTCTCTCTCTCACAGACGCATTCTCTCTCTCTCTGACACACATTCTCTCTTACACACAATTCTCTCTCTCTCTGACACACATTCTCTCTCACACACACACATTCTCTCTCTCTCACACGCATTCTCTCTCACACACGCATTCTCTCTCACACACGCATTCTCTCTCTCTCTCACACACATTCTCTCTCTCACACACATTCTCTCTGTCACACACACATTCTCTCTCTCTCACACACGCATTCTCTCTCACACACGCATTCTCTCTGACACACGCATTCCCTCTCTCACACACATTCTCTCTCTCACACACGCATTCTCTCTGACACACACATTGTCTCTCTCACACACATTCTCTCTCTCACACACACCTTCTCTCTCACACACAAACACGCATTCTCGCTCTCACACACATTCTCTCTCTCTCACACACGCATTCTCTCTGACACACGCATTCTCTCTCTCTCTCTCACACACGCATTCTCTCTCTCTCACACGCATTCTCTCCCACACACGCATTCTCTCTCACACACGCATTCTCTCTCTCTCTCACACACATTCTCTCTCTCACACACATTCTCTCTCTCACACACATTCTCTCGCTCACAGACGCATTCTCTCTGACACACACATTGTCTCTCTCACACACATTCTCTCTCTCACACACACCTTCTCTCTCACACACACACGCATTCTCGCTCTCACACACATTCTCTCTCTCTCACACACGCATTCTCTCTGACACACGCATTCTCTCTCTCACACACATTCTCTCTCTCACACACGCATTCTCTCTGACACACGCATTCTCCCTCACACACACAATCTCTCTATCACAGATGCATTCTCTCTCACACACACATTCTCTCTCACACACAAATTCTCTCACACACACACATTCTCTCTCTCACACACACATTCTCTCTCTCTCACACACGCATTCCCTCTCACACACTCATTCTCTCTGACACACACATTCTCTCTCTCACACACACATTCTCTCTCTCTCTCACACACATTCTCTCTCTCACACACGCATTCTCTCTGACACACGCATTCTCTCTCACACACGCATTCTCTCTCTCCCACACGCATTCTCTCTCACACACGCATTCTCTCTCACACACACATTCTCTCTCACACACACATTCTCTCTGTCACACACACATTCTCTCTCTCTCACACACGCATTCTCTCTCACACACGCATTCTCTCTGACACACGCATTCTCTCTCTCACACACATTCTCTCTCTCACACACGCATTCTCTCTGACACACGCATTCTCTCTCTCACACACATTCTCTCTCTCACACACATTCTCTCTCTCACACACGCATTCTCTCTCTCACACACACATTCTCTCTCACACACATTCTCTCTCTCACACACGCATTCTCTCTCTCACACACGCATTCTCTCTCACACACACCTTCTCTCTCACACACAGACGCATTCTCGCTCTCACACACATTCTCTCTCTCTCACACACGCATTCTCTCTGACACACGCATTCTCTCTCTCACACACATTCTCTCTCTCACACACGCATTCTCTCTGACACACGCATTCTCCCTCACACACACAATCTCTCTATCACAGATGCATTCTCTCTCACACACACATTCTCTCTCACACACAAATTCTCTCACACACACACATTCTCTCTCTCACACACACATTCTCTCTCTCTCACACACGCATTCCCTCTCACACACTCATTCTCTCTGACACACACATTCTCTCTCTCACACACACATTCTCTCTCTCTCACACACATTCTCTCTCTCACACACGCATTCTCTCTGACACACGCATTCTCTCTCTCACACACATTCTCTCTCTCACACACATTCTCTCTCTCACACACGCATTCTCTCTCACACACACACATTCTCTCTCACACACATTCTCTCTCTCACATGCGCGTTCTCTCTGACACACGCATTCTCTCTCTCACAGACGCATTCTCTCTCTCTCTGACACACATTCTCTCTTACACACAATTCTCTCTCTCTCTGACACACATTCTCTCTCACACACACACATTCTCTCTCTGACACACACATTCTCTCTCACACACACATTCTCTCTCACACACGCATTCTCCCTCACACACGCATTCTCTCTCACACACGCATTCTCTCTCTCGCACACGCATTCTCTCTGTCACACACATTCTCTCTCACACACACACATTCTCTCTCTCACACACATTCTCTCTCTCACACACACATTCTCTCTCTCTCACACACATTCTCCCTCACACATTATCTCTCTCACACACACATTCTCTCTCACACACACATTCTCTCTCACACACACGCATTCTCTCTCTCACACACATTCTCTCTCACACACACATTCTCTCTCTCACACACACGCATTCTCTCACACACGCATTCTCTCTCACACACACTCATTCTCTCTCTCACACGCATTCTCTCTCTCACACAAACATTCACTCTCTCAGAAACATTCTCTCTCTCACACACACATTCTCTCTCTCACACACACATTCTCTCTCTCACACACATTCTCTCTCTCACACACGCATTCTCTCTCACACACACATTCTCTCGCTCACACACGAATTCTCTCTGACACACACATTCTCTCTCTCACACACGTTCTCTCTCTCACACACACCTTCTCTCTCTCTCACACACGCATTCTCGCTCTCACACACATTCTCTCTCTCTCACATACGCATTCTCTCTGACACACGCATTCTCTCTCTCACACACATTCTCTCTCTCACACACGCATACACTCTGACACACGCATTCTCCCTCACACACGCATTCTCTCTATCACAGATGCATTCTCTCTCACACACACATTCTCTCTCTCACACACACATTCTCTCTCTCTCACACACGCATTCCCTCTCACACACTCATTCTCTCTGACACACGCATTCTCTCTCTCACACACATTCTCTCTCTCACACACACATTCTCTCTCTCACACACAGATTCTCTCTCTCACACACGCATTCTCTCTGACACACGCATTCTCTCTCACACACGCATTCTCTCTCTCCCACACGCATTCTCTCTCACACACGCATTCTCTCTCACACACACATTCTCTCTCACACACATTCTCTCTCTCACACACACGTATTCTCTCTCACACACGCATTCTCTCTGACACACGCATTCTCTCTCTCACACACATTCTCTCTCTCACACACATTCTCTCTCTCACACACGCATTCTCTCTGACACACGCATTCTCTCTCTCACACACATTCTCTCTCTCACACACATTCTCTCTCTCAGACACACATTCTCTCCCTCACACACGCATTCTCTCTCACACACACACATTCTCTCTCACACACATTCTCTCTCTCTCTCACACGCATTCTCTCTCTCTCTCTCACACACGCATTCTCTCTCTCTCACACACATTCTCTCTCACACACGCATTCTCTCTCACACACGCATTCTCTCTCTCTCACACACACATTCTCTCTCTCACACACATTCTCTCTCACACACAAATTCTCTCTCTCTCTCACACGCATTCTCACTCACACACACATTCTCTCCCACACACACACATTCTCTCTCTCACACACACGCATTCTCTCTCTCTCTCACACACACGCATTCTCTCTCTCTCACACGCATTCTCTCTCACACACGCATTCTCTCTCACACACGCATTCTCTCTCTCTCTCACACACATTCTCTCTCTCGCACACATTCTCTCTCTCACACACATTCTCTCGCTCACAGACGCATTCTCTCTGACACACACATTGTCTCTCTCACACACATTCTCTCTCTCACACACACCTTCTCTCTCACACACACACGCATTCTCGCTCTCACACACATTCTCTCTCTCTCACACACGCATTCTCTCTGACACACGCATTCTCTCTCTCACACACATTCTCTCTCTCACACACGCATTCTCTCTGACACACGCATTCTCCCTCACACACACAATCTCTCTATCACAGATGCATTCTCTCTCACACACACATTCTCTCTCACACACAAATTCTCTCACACACACACATTCTCTCTCTCACACACACATTCTCTCTCTCTCACACACGCATTCCCTCTCACACACTCATTCTCTCTGACACACACATTCTCTCTCTCACACACACATTCTCTCTCTCTCACACACATTCTCTCTCTCACACACGCATTCTCTCTGATACACGCATTCTCTCTCACACACGCATTCTCTCTCTCCCACACGCATTCTCATTCACACACACGCATTCTCTCTCACACACACATTCTCTCTCACACACACATTCTCTCTGTCACACACACATTCTCTCTCTCTCACACACGCATTCTCTCTCACACACGCATTCTCTCTGACACACGCATTCTCTCTCTCACACACATTCTCTCTCTCACACACATTCTCTCTCTCACACACGCATTCTCTCTGACACACGCATTCTCTCTCTCACACACATTCTCTCTCTCACACACATTCTCTCTCTCACACACGCATTCTCTCTCACACACACACATTCTCTCTCACACACATTCTCTCTCTCACACACGCATTCTCTCTGACACACGCATTCTCTCTCTCACAGACGCATTCTCTCTCTCTCTGACACACATTCTCTCTTACACACAATTCTCTCTCTCTCTGACACACATTCTCTCTCACACACACACATTCTCTCTCTCTCACACGCATTCTCTCTCACACACGCATTCTCTCTCACACACGCATTCTCTCTCTCTCTCACACACATTCTCTCTCTCACACACATTCTCTCTCTCACACACATTCTCTCGCTCACACACGCATTCTCTCTGACACACGCATTCTCTCTCTCACACACATTCTCTCTCTCACACACATTCTCTCTCTCACACACGCATTCTCTCTCACACACACACATTCTCTCTCACACTCATTCTCTCTCTCACACACGCATTCTCTCTGACACACGCATTCTCTCTCTCACAGACGCATTCTCTCTCTCTCTGACACACATTCTCTCTTACACACAATTCTCTCTCTCTCTGACACACATTCTCTCTCACACACACACATTCTCTCTCTCTCACACGCATTCTCTCTCACACACGCATTCTCTCTCACACACGCATTCTCTCTCTCTCTCACACACATTCTCTCTCTCACACACATTCTCTCTGTCACACACACATTCTCTCTCTCTCACACACGCATTCTCTCTCACACACGCATTCTCTCTGACACACGCATTCCCTCTCTCACACACATTCTCTCTCTCACACACGCATTCTCTCTGACACACACATTGTCTCTCTCACACACATTCTCTCTCTCACACACACCTTCTCTCTCACACACAAACACGCATTCTCGCTCTCACACACATTCTCTCTCTCTCACACACGCATTCTCTCTGACACACGCATTCTCTCTCTCTCTCTCACACACGCATTCTCTCTCTCTCACACGCATTCTCTCCCACACACGCATTCTCTCTCACACACGCATTCTCTCTCTCTCTCACACACATACTCTCTCTCACACACATTCTCTCTCTCACACACATTCTCTCGCTCACAGACGCATTCTCTCTGACACACACATTGTCTCTCTCACACACATTCTCTCTCTCACACACACCTTCTCTCTCACACACACACGCATTCTCGCTCTCACACACATTCTCTCTCTCTCACACACGCATTCTCTCTGACACACGCATTCTCTCTCTCACACACATTCTCTCTCTCACACACGCATTCTCTCTGACACACGCATTCTCCCTCACACACACAATCTCTCTATCACAGATGCATTCTCTCTCACACACACATTCTCTCTCACACACAAATTCTCTCACACACACACATTCTCTCTCTCACACACACATTCTCTCTCTCTCACACACGCATTCCCTCTCACACACTCATTCTCTCTGACACACACATTCTCTCTCTCACACACACATTCTCTCTCTCTCTCACACACATTCTCTCTCTCACACACGCATTCTCTCTGACACACGCATTCTCTCTCACACACGCATTCTCTCTCTCCCACACGCATTCTCTCTCACACACGCATTCTCTCTCACACACACATTCTCTCTCACACACACATTCTCTCTGTCACACACACATTCTCTCTCTCTCACACACGCATTCTCTCTCACACACGCATTCTCTCTGACACACGCATTCTCTCTCTCACACACATTCTCTCTCTCACACACGCATTCTCTCTGACACACGCATTCTCTCTCTCACACACATTCTCTCTCTCACACACATTCTCTCTCTCACACACGCATTCTCTCTCTCACACACACATTCTCTCTCACACACATTCTCTCTCTCACACACGCATTCTCTCTCTCACACACGCATTCTCTCTCACACACACCTTCTCTCTCACACACAGACGCATTCTCGCTCTCACACACATTCTCTCTCTCTCACACACGCATTCTCTCTGACACACGCATTCTCTCTCTCACACACATTCTCTCTCTCACACACGCATTCTCTCTGACACACGCATTCTCCCTCACACACACAATCTCTCTAACACAGATGCATTCTCTCTCACACACACATTCTCTCTCACACACAAATTCTCTCACACACACACATTCTCTCTCTCACACACACATTCTCTCTCTCTCACACACGCATTCCCTCTCACACACTCATTCTCTCTGACACACACATTCTCTCTCTCACACACACATTCTCTCTCTCTCACACACATTCTCTCTCTCACACACGCATTCTCTCTGATACACGCATTCTCTCTCACACACGCATTCTCTCTCTCCCACACGCATTCTCATTCACACACACGCATTCTCTCTCACACACACATTCTCTCTCACACACACATTCTCTCTGTCACACACACATTCTCTCTCTCTCACACACGCATTCTCTCTCACACACGCATTCTCTCTGACACACGCATTCTCTCTCTCACACACATTCTCTCTCTCACACACATTCTCTCTCTCACACACGCATTCTCTCTGACACACGCATTCTCTCTCTCACACACATTCTCTCTCTCACACACATTCTCTCTCTCACACACGCATTCTCTCTCACACACACACATTCTCTCTCACACACATTCTCTCTCTCACACACGCATTCTCTCTGACACACGCATTCTCTCTCTCACATACGCATTCTCTCTCTCTCTGACACACATTCTCTCTTACACACAATTCTCTCTCTCTCTGACACACATTCTCTCTCACACACACACATTCTCTCTCTCTCACACGCATTCTCTCTCACACACGCATTCTCTCTCACACACGCATTCTCTCTCTCTCTCACACACATTCTCTCTCTCACACACATTCTCTCTCTCACACACATTCTCTCGCTCACACACGCATTCTCTCTGACACACGCATTCTCTCTCTCACACACATTCTCTCTCTCACACACATTCTCTCTCTCACACACGCATTCTCTCTCACACACACACATTCTCTCTCACACACATTCTCTCTCTCACACACGCATTCTCTCTGACACACGCATTCTCTCTCTCACAGACGCATTCTCTCTCTCTCTGACACACATTCTCTCTTACACACAATTCTCTCTCTCTCTGACACACATTCTCTCTCACACACACACATTCTCTCTCTCTCACACGCATTCTCTCTCACACACGCATTCTCTCTCACACACGCATTCTCTCTCTCTCTCACACACATTCTCTCTCTCACACACATTCTCTCTGTCACACACACATTCTCTCTCTCTCACACACGCATTCTCTCTCACACACGCATTCTCTCTGACACACGCATTCTCTCTCTCACACACATTCTCTCTCTCACACACGCATTCTCTCTGACACACACATTGTCTCTCTCACACACATTCTCTCTCTCACACACACCTTCTCTCTCACACACACACGCATTCTCGCTCTCACACACATTCTCTCTCTCTCACACACGCATTCTCTCTGACACACGCATTCTCTCTCTCTCTCTCACACACGCATTCTCTCTCTCTCACACGCATTCTCTCTCACACACGCATTCTCTCTCACACACGCATTCTCTCTCTCTCACACACACATTCTCTCTCTCACACACATTCTCTCTCTCACACACATTCTCTCGCTCACAGACGCATTCTCTCTGACACACACATTGTCTCTCTCACACACATTCTCTCTCTCACACACACCTTCTCTCTCACACACACACGCATTCTCGCTCTCACACACATTCTCTCTCTCTCACACACGCATTCTCTCTGACACACGCATTCTCTCTCTCACACACATTCTCTCTCTCACACACGCATTCTCTCTGACACACGCATTCTCCCTCACACACACAATCTCTCTATCACAGATGCATTCTCTCTCACACACACATTCTCTCTCACACACAAATTCTCTCACACACACACATTCTCTCTCTCACACACACATTCTCTCTCTCTCACACACGCATTCCCTCTCACACACTCATTCTCTCTGACACACACATTCTCTCTCTCACACACACATTCTCTCTCTCTCTCACACACATTCTCTCTCTCACACACGCATTCTCTCTGACACACGCATTCTCTCTCACACACGCATTCTCTCTCTCCCACACGCATTCTCTCTCACACACGCATTCTCTCTCACACACACATTCTCTCTCACACACACATTCTCTCTGTCACACACACATTCTCTCTCTCTCACACACGCATTCTCTCTCACACACGCATTCTCTCTGACACACGCATTCTCTCTCTCACACACATTCTCTCTCACACACACGCATTCTCTCTGACACACGCATTCTCTCTCTCACACACATTCTCTCTCTCACACACATTCTCTCTCTCACACACGCATTCTCTCTCTCACACACACATTCTCTCTCACACACATTCTCTCTCTCACACACGCATTCTCTCTCTCACACACGCATTCTCTCTCACACACGCATTCTCTCTCTCGCACACGCATTCTCTCTGTCACACACATTCTCTCTCACACACACACATTCTCTCTCACACACACATTCTCTCTCTCACACGCACATTCTCTCTCTCTCACACACATTCTCTCACACACATTATCTCTCTCACACACACATTCTCTCTCACACACACATTCTCTCTCACACACACGCATTCTCTCTCTCACACACATTCTCTCTCACACACACATTCTCTCTCTCACACACACGCATTCTCTCACACACGCATTCTCTCTCACACACACTCATTCTCTCTCTCACACGCATTCTCTCTCTCACACAAACATTCACTCTCTCAGAAACATTCTCTCTCTCACACACACATTCTCTCTCTCACACACACGCATTCTCTCTCTCTGACACACACATTCTCTCACTCTCACACACACATTCTCTCTCTCACACACATTCTCTCTCTCACACACGCATTCTCTCTCACACACACATTCTCTCGCTCACACACGAATTCTCTCTGACACACACATTCTCTCTCTCACACACGTTCTCTCTCTCACACACACCTTCTCTCTCTCACACACGCATTCTCGCTCTCACACACATTCTCTCTCTCTCACATACGCATTCTCTCTGACACACGCATTCTCTCTCTCACACACATTCTCTCTCTCACACACGCATTCACTCTGACACACGCATTCTCCCTCACACACGCATTCTCTCTATCACAGATGCATTCTCTCTCACACACACATTCTCTCTCTCACACACACATTCTCTCTCTCTCACACACGCATTCCCTCTCACACACTCATTCTCTCTGACACACGCATTCTCTCTCTCACACACATTCTCTCTCTCACACACACATTCTCTCTCTCACACACAGATTCTCTCTCTCACACAGGCATTCTCTCTGACACACGCATTCTCTCTCACACACGCATTCTCTCTCTCCCACACGCATTCTCTCTCACACACGCATTCTCTCTCACACACACATTCTCTCTCACACACATTCTCTCTCTCACACACACGTATTCTCTCTCACACACGCATTCTCTCTGACACACGCATTCTCTCTCTCACACACATTCTCTCTCTCACACACATTCTCTCTCTCACACACGCATTCTCTCTGACACACGCATTCTCTCTCTCACACACATTCTCTCTCTCACACACATTCTCTCTCTCAGACACACATTCTCTCCCTCACACACGCATTCTCTCTCACACACACACATTCTCTCTCACACACATTCTCTCTCTCTCTCACACGCATTCTCTCTCTCTCTCTCACACACGCATTCTCTCTCTCTCACACACATTCTCTCTCACACACGCATTCTCTCTCACACACGCATTCTCTCTCTCTCTCACACACATTCTCTCTCTCACACACATTCTCTCTCACACACAAATTCTCTCTCTCTCTCACACGCATTCTCACTCACACACACATTCTCTCCCACACACACACATTCTCTCTCTCACACACACGCATTCTCTCTCTCTCTCACACACACGCATTCTCTCTCTCTCACACGCATTCTCTCTCACACACGCATTCTCTCTCACACACGCATTCTCTCTCTCTCTCACACACATTCTCTCTCTCGCACACATTCTCTCTCTCACACACATTCTCTCGCTCACAGACGCATTCTCTCTGACACACACATTGTCTCTCTCACACACATTCTCTCTCTCACACACACCTTCTCTCTCACACACACACGCATTCTCGCTCTCACACACATTCTCTCTCTCTCACACACGCATTCTCTCTGACACACGCATTCTCTCTCTCACACACATTCTCTCTCTCACACACGCATTCTCTCTGACACACGCATTCTCCCTCACACACACAATCTCTCTATCACAGATGCATTCTCTCTCACACACACATTCTCTCTCACACACAAATTCTCTCACACACACACATTCTCTCTCTCACACACACATTCTCTCTCTCTCACACACGCATTCCCTCTCACACACTCATTCTCTCTGACAAACACATTCTCTCTCTCACACACACATTCTCTCTCTCTCACACACATTCTCTCTCTCACACACGCATTCTCTCTGATACACGCATTCTCTCTCACACACGCATTCTCTCTCTCCCACACGCATTCTCTCTCACACACGCATTCTCTCTCACACACACATTCTCTCTCACACACACATTCTCTCTGTCACACACACATTCTCTCTCTCTCACACACGCATTCTCTCTCACACACGCATTCTCTCTGACACACGCATTCTCTCTCTCACACACATTCTCTCTCTCACACACATTCTCTCTCTCACACACGCATTCTCTCTGACACACGCATTCTCTCTCTCACACACATTCTCTCTCTCACACACATTCTCTCTCTCACACACGCATTCTCTCTCACACACACACATTCTCTCTCACACAAATTCTCTCTCTCACACACGCATTCTCTCTGACACACGCATTCTCTCTCTCACAGACGCATTCTCTCTCTCTCTGACACACATTCTCTCTTACACACAATTCTCTCTCTGACACACATTCTCTCTCACACACACACATTCTCTCTCTCTCACACGCATTCTCTCTCACACACGCATTCTCTCTCACACACGCATTCTCTCTCTCTCTCACACACATTCTCTCTCTCACACACATTCTCTCTCTCACACACATTCTCTCGCTCACAGACGCATTCTCTCTGACACACACATTGTCTCTCTCACACACATTCTCTCTCTCACACACACCTTCTCTCTCACACACACACGCATTCTCGCTCTCACACACATTCTCTCTCTCTCACACACGCATTCTCTCTGACACACGCATTCTCTCTCTCTCTCTCACACACGCATTCTCTCTCTCTCACACGCATTCTCTCTCACACACGCATTCTCTCTCACACACGCATTCTCTCTCTCTCTCACACACATTCTCTCTCTCACACACATTCTCTCTCTCACACACATTCTCTCGCTCACAGACGCATTCTCTCTGACACACACATTGTCTCTCTCACACACTCTCTCTCTCTCTCACACACCTTCTCTCTCACACACACACGCATTCTCGCTCTCACACACATTCTCTCTCTCTCACACACGCATTCTCTCTGACACACGCATTCTCTCTCTCACACACATTCTCTCTCTCACACACGCATTCTCTCTGACACACGCATTCTCCCTCACACACACAATCTCTCTATCACAGATGCATTCTCTCTCACACACACATTCACTCTCACACACAAATTCTCTCACACACACACATTCTCTCTCTCACACACACATTCTCTCTCTCTCACACACGCATTCCCTCTCACACACTCATTCTCTCTGACACACACATTCTCTCTCTCACACACACATTCTCTCTCTCTCTCACACACATTCTCTCTCTCACACACGCATTCTCTCTGACACACGCATTCTCTCTCACACACGCATTCTCTCTCTCCCACACGCATTCTCTCTCACACACGCATTCTCTCTCACACACACATTCTCTCTCACACACACATTCTCTCTGTCACACACACATTCTCTCTCTCTCACACACGCATTCTCTCTCACACACGCATTCTCTCTGACACACGCATTCTCTCTCTCACACACATTCTCTCTCTCACACACGCATTCTCTCTGACACACGCATTCTCTCTCTCACACACATTCTCTCTCTCACACACATTCTCTCTCTCACACACGCATTCTCTCTCACACACACACATTCTCTCTCACACACATTCTCTCTCTCACACACGCATTCTCTCTCTCACACACGCATTCTCTCTCACACACGCATTCTCTCTCTCGCACACGCATTCTCTCTGTCACACACATTCTCTCTCACACACACACACTCTCTCTCACACACACATTCTCTCTCTCACACACACATTCTCTCTCTCTCACACACATTCTCTCACACACATTATCTCTCTCACACACACATTCTCTCTCACACACACATTCTCTCTCTCACACACGCATTCTCTCTCTCACACACATTCTCTCTCACACACACATTCTCTCTCTCACACACACGCATTCTCTCACACACGCATTCTCTCTCACACACACTCATTCTCTCTCTCACACGCATTATCTCTCTCACACAAACATTCACTCTCTCAGAAACATTCTCTCTCTCACACACACATTCTCTCTCTCACACACACGCATTCTCTCTCTCTCACACACACATTCTCTCACTCTCACACACACATTCTCTCTCTCACACACATTCTCTCTCTCACACACCCATTCTCTCTCACACACACATTTTCTCGCTCACACACGCATTCTCTCTGACACACACATTCTCTCTCTCACACACGTTCTCTCTCACACACACACCTTCTCTCTCTCTCACACACGCATTCTCGCTCTCACACACATTCTCTCTCTCTCACATACGCATTCTCTCTGACACACGCATTCTCTCTCTCACACACATTCTCTCTCTCACACACGCATTCACTCTGACACACGCATTCTCCCTCACACACGCATTCTCTCTATCACAGATGCATTCTCTCTCACACAGACATTCTCTCTCTCACACACACATTCTCTCTCTCTCCCACACGCATTCCCTCTCACACACTCATTCTCTCTGACACACGCATTCTCTCTCACACACACATTCTCTCTCTCACACACACATTCTCTCTCTCACACACAGATTCTCTCTCTCACACACGCATTCTCTCTGACACACGCATTCTCTCTCACACACGCATTCTCTCTCTCCCACACGCATTCTCTCTCACACACGCATTCTCTCTCACACACACATTCTCTCTCACACACACATTCTCTCTCTCACACACACGTATTCTCTCTCACACACGCATTCTCTCTGACACACGCATTCTCTCTCTCACACACATTCTCTCTCTCACACACATTCTCTCTCTCACACACGCATTCTCTCTGACACACGCATTCTCTCTCTCACACACATTCTCTCTCTCACACACATTCTCTCTCTCAGACACACATTCTCTGCCTCACACACGCATTCTCTCTCACACACACACATTCTCTCTCACACAGACTCATTCTCTCTCTCTCTGACACACATTCTCTCTTACACACAATTCTCTCTCTCTCTGACACACATTCTCTCTCACACACATACATTCTCTCTCTGACACACACATTCTCTCTCACACACACATTCTCTCTCACACACGCATTCTCCCTCACACACGCATTCTCTCTCACACACGCATTCTCTCTGTCACACACATTCTCTCTCACACACACACATTCTCTCTCTCACACACATTCTCTCTCTCACACACACATTCTCTCTCTCTCACACACATTCTCTCTCTCACACACATTATCTCTCTCACACACACATTCTCTCTCACACACACATTCTCTCTCTCACACACGCATTCTCTCTCTCACACACATTCTCTCTCTCACACAAACATTCTCTCTCTCACAAACATTCTCTCTCACACACACACATTCTCTCTCTCACACACACTCATTCTCTCTCTCACACGCATTCTCTCTCTCACACAAACATTCACTCTCTCACAAACATTCTCTCTCTCACACACACATTCTCTCTCTCACACACACGCATTCTCTCTCTCTCTCTCACACACACATTCTCTCACTCTCACACACACATTCTCTCTCACACACACAATCTCTCTCTCACACACACGCATTCTCTCTCACACACACTCATTCTCTCTCTCACACGCATTCTCTCTCTCACACAAACATTCACTCTCTCACAAACATTCTCTCTCTCACATACACATTCTCTCTCTCAAACACACGCATTCTCTCTCGCACACACACACATTCTCTCTCTCTCACACACACATTCTCTCTCACACACGCATTCTCTCTCTCACACACACACATTCTCTCTCTCTCACACACACATTCTCTCTCACACACACATTCTCTCTCTCACACACACGCATTCTCTCTCAAACACGCATTCTCTCTCACACACGCATTCTCTCTCACACGCACATTCTCTCTCTCACACGCACATTCTCTCTCTCACACACACGCATTCTCTCTCAAACACGCATTCTCTCTCACACACGCATTCTCTCTCACATGCACATTCTCTCTCACACGCACATTCTCTCTCACACACGCATTCACTCTCACACACGCATTCTCTCTCTCACACACACATTCTCACACGCAGATTCTCTCTCTCACACACGCATTCTCTCTCACACTCACATTCTCTCACACACACATTCTCTCTCTCTCACACACGCATTCTCTCTCACACATACACATTCTCTCTCACACACATTCTCTCTCTCACATACGCATTCTCTCTGACACACGCATTCTCTCTCTCACACACGCATTCTCTCACTCTCTGACACACATTTACTCTTACACACAATTCTCTCTCTCTCTGACACACATTCTCTCTCTCACACACACATTCTCTCTCTGACACACACATTCTCTCTCACACACACATTCTCTCTCACACACGCATTCTCTCTCACACACGCATTCTCTCTCTTACACACGCATTCTCTCTGACACACGCATTCTTTCTCTCACACACATTCTCTCTCTCACACACATTCTCTCTCTCAGACACACATTCTCTCCCTCACACACGCATTCTCTCTCACACACACACATTCTCTCTCACACACATTCTCTCTCTCACACACGCATTCTCTCTGACACACGCATTCTCTCTCTCACAGACGCATTCTCTCTCTCTGACACACATTCTCTCTTACACACAATTCTCTCTCTCTCTGACACACATTCTCTCTCACACACACATTCTCTCTCACACACGCATTCTCCCTCACACACACATTCTCTCTCTCACACACATTCTCTCTCTCACACACACATTCTCTCTCTCTCACACACATTCTCTCTCTCACACACATTATCTCTCTCACACACACATTCTCTCTCACACACACATTCTCTCTCTCACACACGCATTCTCTCTCTCACACACATTCTCTCTCACACACGCATTCTCCCTCACACACACATTCTCTCTCTCACACACATTCTCTCTCTCACACACACATTCTCTCTCTCTCTGACACACATTCTCTCTTACACACAATTCTCTCTCTCTCTGACACACATTCTCTCTCACACACACATTCTCTCTCACACACGCGTTCTCCCTCACACACACATTCTCTCTCTCACACACATTCTCTCTCTCACACACACATTCTCTCTCTCTCACACACATTCTCTCTCTCACACACATTATCTCTCTCACACACACATTCTCTCTCACACACACATTCTCTCTCTCACACACGCATTCTCTCTCTCACTCACATTCTCTCTCACACACACATTCTCTCTCTCACACACTCATTCTCTCTCTCACACGCATTCTCTCTCTCACACAAACATTCACTCTCTCACAAACATTCTCTCTCTCACACACTCATTCTCTCTCTCACACGCATTCTCTCTCTCACACAAACATTCACTCTCTCACAAACATTCTCTCTCTCACGCACACATTCTCTCTCACACACACATTCTCTCTCTCACACACGCATTCTCTCTCTCACACACATTCTCTCTCACACACGCATTCTCTCTCACACACACTCATTCTCTCTCTCACACGCATTCTCTCTCTCACACAAACATTCACTCTCTCACAAACATTCTCTCTCTCACACACACATTCTCTCTCTCACACACACGCATTCTCTCTCTCTCACACACACATTCTCTCACTCTCACACACACGCACCACACATTCTCTCTCACACACACAATCTCTCTCTCTCTCACACACGCATTCTCTCTCACACACACTCATTCTCTCTCTCACACACATTCTCTCTCTCACACAAACATTCTCTCTCTCACAAACATTCTCTCTCTCACACACACATTCTCTCTCTCACACACACGCATTCTCTCTCTCTCACACACGCATTCTCTCTCACACACACATTCTCTCTCACACACACATTCTCACTCACACACACATTCTCTCTCTCTCACACACGCATTCTCTCTCACACACGCATTCTCTCTGACACACGCATTCTCTCTCTCACACACATTCTCTCTCTCACACACATTTTCTCTCTCACACACGCATTCTCTCTGACACACGCATTCTCTCTCTCACACACATTCTCTCTCTCACTCACATTCTCTCTCTCACACACGCATTCTCTCTGACACACGCATTCTCTCTCTCACACACATTCTACTCTCACACACGCATTCTCCCTCACACACGCATTCTCTCTCACACACACTCATTCTCTCTCTCACACGCATTCTCTCTCTCACACAAACATTCACTCTCTCACAAACATTCTCTCTCTCACACACACATTCTCTCTCACACACACGCATTCTCTCTCTCACACACAAACATTCTCTCACTCTCACACACACGCACACACACATTCTCTCTCACACACACAATCTCTCTCTCTCTCACACACGCATTCTCTCTCACACACACTCATTCTCTCTCTCACAAGCATTCTCTCTCTCACACAAACATTCTCTCTCTCGCAAACATTCTCTCTCTCACACACACATTCTCTCTCTCACACACACGCATTCTCTCTCTCTCACACACGCATTCTCTCTCACACACACATTCTCTCTCACACACACATTCTCACTCACACACACATTCTCTCTCTCTGACACACGCATTCTCTCTCACACACGCATTCTCTCTGACACACGCATTCTCTCTCTCACACACATTCTCGATCTCACACACACATTCTCTCTCTCACACACGCATTCTCTGTGACACACGCATTCTCTCTCTCACACACATTCTCTCTCTCACACACATTATCTCTCTCAGACACACATTCTCTCCCTCACACACGCATTCTCTCTCACACACACACATTCTCTCTCACACACATTCTCTCTCTCACACACGCATTCTCTCTGACACACGCATTCTCCCTCTCACAGACGCATTCTCTCTCTCTCTGACACACATTCTCTCTTACACACAATTCTCTCTCTCTCTGACACACAATCTCTCTCACACACACACATTCTCTCTCTGACACACACATTCTCTCTCACACACACATTCTCTCTCACACACGCATTCTCCCTCACACACGCATTCTCTCTCACACACGCATTCTCTCTCACACACACGCATTCTCTCTGTCACACACATTCTCTCTCACACACACACATTCACTCTCACACACATTCTCTCTCTCACACACACATTCTCTCTCTCTCACACACATTCTCTCTCTCACACACATTATCTCTCTCACACACACATTCTCTCTCACACACACATTCTCTCTCTCACACACGCATTCTCTCTCTCACACACATTCTCTCTCACACACACATTTTCTCTCCCACACACACGCATTCTCTCACACACGCATTCTCTCTCACACACACTCATTCTCTCTCTCACACGCATTCTCTCTCTCACACAAACATTCACTCTCTCACAAACATTCTCTCTCTCACACACACATTCTGTCTCTCACACACACGCATTCTCTCTCTCTCACACACACATTCTCTCACTCTCACACACACATTCTCTCTCACACACACAATCTCTCTCTCACACACACGCATTCTCCCTCACACACACATTCTCTCTCTCACACACATTCTCTCTCTCACACACACATTCTCTCTCTCTCACACACATTCTCTCTCTCGCACACATTATCTCTCTCACACACACATTCTCTCTCACACACACATTCTCTCTCTCACACACGCATTCTCTCTCTCACACACATTCTCTCTCACACACACATTCTCTCTCTCACACACTCATTCTCTCTCTCACACGCATTCTCTCTCTCACACAAACATTCACTCTCTCACAAACATTCTCTCTCTCACACACTCATTCTCTCTCTCACACGCATTCTCTCTCTCACACAAACATTCACTCTCTCACAAACATTCTCTCTCTCACACACACATTCTCTCTCACACACACATTCTCTCTCTCACACACGCATTCTCTCTCACACACACATTCTCTCTCACACACGCACATTCTCTCTCTGACACACACATTCTCTCTCACACACACATTCTCTCTCACACACGCATTCTCCCTCACACACGCATTCTCTCTCACACACGCATTCTCTCTCACACACACGCATTCTCTCTGTCACACACATTCTCTCTCACACACACACATTCACTCTCACACACATTCTCTCTCTCACACACACATTCTCTCTCTCTCACACACATTCTCTCTCTCACACACATTATCTCTCTCACACACACATTCTCTCTCACACACACATTCTCTCTCTCACACACGCATTCTCTCTCTCACACACATTCTCTCTCACACACACATTTTCTCTCCCACACACACGCATTCTCTCACACACGCATTCTCTCTCACACACACTCATTCTCTCCCTCACACACGCATTCTCTCTCTCACACAAACATTCACTCTCTCACAAACATTCTCTCTCTCACACACACATTCTGTCTCTCACACACACGCATTCTCTCTCTCTCACACACACATTCTCTCACTCTCACACACACATTCTCTCTCACACACACAATCTCTCTCTCACACACACGCATTCTCCCTCACACACACATTCTCTCTCTCACACACATTCTCTCTCTCACACACACATTCTCTCTCTCTCACACACATTCTCTCTCTCACACACATTATCTCTCTCACACACACATTCTCTCTCACACACACATTCTCTCTCTCACACACGCATTCTCTCTCTCACACACATTCTCTCTCACACACACATTCTCTCTCTCACACACTCATTCTCTCTCTCACACGCATTCTCTCTCTCACACAAACATTCACTCTCTCACAAACATTCTCTCTCTCACACACTCATTCTCTCTCTCACACGCATTCTCTCTCTCACACAAACATTCACTCTCTCACAAACATTCTCTCTCTCACACACACATTCTCTCTCACACACACATTCTCTCTCTCACACACGCATTCTCTCTCACACACACATTCTCTCTCACACACGCATTCTCTCTCACACACACTCATTCTCTCTCTCACACGCATTCTCTCTCTCACACAAACATTCACTCTCTCAGAAACATTCTCTCTCTCACACACACATTCTCTCTCTCACACACACGCATTCTCTCTCTCTCACACACACATTCTCTCACTCTCACACACTCGCACACACACATTCTCTCTCACACACACAATCTCTCTCTCTCTCACACACGCATTCTCTCTCACACACACTCATTCTCTCTCTCACACGCATTCTCTCTCTCACACAAACATTCTCTCTCTCACAAACATTCTCTCTCTCACACACACATTCTCTCTCTCACACACACGCATTCTCTCTCTCTCACACACGCATTCTCTCTCACACACACATTCTCTCTCACACACACATTCTCACTCACACACACATTCTCTCTCTCTCACACACGCATTCTCTCTCACACACGCATTCTCTCTGACACACGCATTCTCTCTCACACACACATTCTCTCTCTCACACACATTTTCTCTCTCACACACGCATTCTCTCTGACACACGCATTCTCTCTCTCACACACATTCTCTCTCTCACACACATTCTCTCTCTCACACACGCATTCTCTCTCACACACGCATTCTCTCTCACACACACTCATTCTCTCTCTCACACGCATTCTCTCTCTCACACAAACATTCACTCTCTCACAAACATTCTCTCTCTCACACACACATTCTCTCTCACACACACACGCATTCTCTCTCTCTCACACACACATTCTCTCACTCTCACACACACGCACACACACATTCTCTCTCACACACACAATCTCTCTCTCTCTCACACACGCATTCTCTCTCACACACACTCATTCTCTCTCTCACAAGCATTCTCTCTCTCACACAAACATTCTCTCTCTCACACACATTCTCTCTCTCACACACATTCTCTCTCTCACACACGCATTCTCTCTGACACACGCATTCTCTCTCTCACACACATTCTCTCTCTCACACACGCATTCTCTCTCACACACGCATTCTCTCTCACACACACTCATTCTCTCTCTCACACGCATTCTCTCTCTCACACAAACATTCACTCTCTCACAAACATTCTCTCTCTCACACACACATTCTCTCTCACACACACACGCATTCTCTCTCTCACACACACACATTCTCTCACTCTCACACACACGCACACACACATTCTCTCTCACACACACAATCTCTCTCTCTCTCACACACGCATTCTCTCTCACACACACTCATTCTCTCTCTCACACGCATTCTCTCTCTCACACAAACATTCTCTCTCTCACAAACATTCTCTCTCTCACACACACATTCTCTCTCTCACACACACGCATTCTCTCTCTCTCACACACGCATTCTCTCTCACACACACATTCGCTCTCACACACACATTCTCACTCACACACACATTCTCTCTCTCTCACACACGCATTCTCTCTCACACACGCATTCTCTCTGACACACGCATTCTCTCTCTCACACACATTCTCTCTCTCACACACATTCTCTCTCTCACACACGCATTCTCTCTGACACACGCATTCTCTCTCTCACACACATTCTCTCTCTCACACACATTCTCTCTCTCAGACACACATTCTCTCGCTCACACACGCATTCTCTCTCACACACACACATTCTCTCTCACACACATTCTCTCTCTCACACACGCATTCTCTCTGACACATGCATTCTCTCTCTCACAGACGCATTCTCTCTCTCTCTGACACACATTCTCTCTTACACACAATTCTCTCTCTCTCTGACACACAATCTCTCTCACACACACACATTCTCTCTCTGACACACACATTCTCTCTCACACACACATTCTCTCTCACACACGCATTCTCCCTCACACACGCATTCTCTCTCACACACGCATTCTCTCTCACACACACGCATTCTCTCTGTCACACACATTCTCTCTCACACACACACATTCACTCTCACACACATTCTCTCTCTCACACACACATTCTCTCTCTCTCACACACATTCTCTCTCTCACACACATTATCTCTCTCACACACACATTCTCTCTCACACACACATTCTCTCTCTCACACACGCATTCTCTCTCTCACACACATTCTCTCTCACACACACATTCTCTCTCTCACACACTCATTCTCTCTCTCACACGCATTCTCTCTCTCACACAAACATTCACTCTCTCACAAACATTCTCTCTTTCACACACTCATTCTCTCTCTCACACGCATTCTCTCTCTCACACACACATTCTCTCTCTCACACACACGCATTCTCTCTCTCTCACACACACATTCTCTCACTCTCACACACACACACACACACATTCTCTCTCACACACACAATCTCTCTCTCACACACACACGCATTCTCTCTCACACACACTCATTCTCTCTCTCACACGCATTCTCTCTCTCACACAAACATTCTCTCTCTCACAAACATTCTCTCTCTCACACACACATTCTCTCTCACACACACACGCATTCTCTCTCTCTCACACACGCATTCTCTCTCACACACACATTCTCTCTCACATACACATTCTCACTCACACACACATTCTCTCTCTCTCACACACGCATTCTCTCTCACACACGCATTCTCTCTGACACACGCATTCTCTCTCTCACACACATTCTCTCTCTCACACACATTCTCTCTCTCACACACGCATTCTCTCTGACACACGCATTCTCTCTCTCACACACATTCTCTCTCTCACACACATTCTCTCTCTCAGACACACATTCTCTCCCTCACACACGCATTCTCTCTCACACACACATTCTCTCTCACACACATTCTCTCTCTCACACACGCATTCTCTCTGACACACGCATTCTCTCTCTCACAGACGCATTCTCCCTCTCTCTGACACACATTCTCTCTTACACACAATTCTCTCTCTCTCTGACACACATTCTCTCTCACACACACACATTCTCTCTCTGACACACACATTCTCTCTCACACACACATTCTCTCTCACACACGCATTCTCCCTCACACACGCATTCTCTCTCACACACGCATTCTCTCTCACACACACATTCTCTCTCACACACACATTCTCACTCACACACACATTCTCTCTCTCTCACACACGCATTCTCTCTCACACACGCATTCTCTCTGACACACGCATTCTCTCTCACACACACATTCTCTCTCTCACACACATTTTCTCTCTCACACACGCATTCTCTCTGACACACGCATTCTCTCTCTCACACACATTCTCTCTCTCACACACATTCTCTCTCTCACACACGCATTCTCTCTCACACACGCATTCTCTCTCACACACACTCATTCTCTCTCTCACACGCATTCTCTCTCTCACACAAACATTCACTCTCTCACAAACATTCTCTCTCTCACACACACATTCTCTCTCACACACACACGCATTCTCTCTCTCTCACACACACATTCTCTCACTCTCACACACACGCACACACACATTCTCTCTCACACACACAATCTCTCTCTCTCTCACACACGCATTCTCTCTCACACACACTCATTCTCTCTCTCACAAGCATTCTCTCTCTCACACAAACATTCTCTCTCTCACACACATTCTCTCTCTCACACACATTCTCTCTCTCACACACGCATTCTCTCTGACACACGCATTCTCTCTCTCACACACATTCTCTCTCTCACACACGCATTCTCTCTCACACACGCATTCTCTCTCACACACACTCATTCTCTCTCTCACACGCATTCTCTCTCTCACACAAACATTCACTCTCTCACAAACATTCTCTCTCTCACACACACATTCTCTCTCACACACACACGCATTCTCTCTCTCACACACACACATTCTCTCACTCTCACACACACGCACACACACATTCTCTCTCACACACACAATCTCTCTCTCTCTCACACACGCATTCTCTCTCACACACACTCATTCTCTCTCTCACACGCATTCTCTCTCTCACACAAACATTCTCTCTCTCACAAACATTCTCTCTCTCACACACACATTCTCTCTCTCACACACACGCATTCTCTCTCTCTCACACACGCATTCTCTCTCACACACACATTCGCTCTCACACACACATTCTCACTCACACACACATTCTCTCTCTCTCACACACGCATTCTCTCTCACACACGCATTCTCTCTGACACACGCATTCTCTCTCTCACACACATTCTCTCTCTCACACACATTCTCTCTCTCACACACGCATTCTCTCTGACACACGCATTCTCTCTCTCACACACATTCTCTCTCTCACACACATTCTCTCTCTCAGACACACATTCTCTCGCTCACACACGCATTCTCTCTCACACACACACATTCTCTCTCACACACATTCTCTCTCTCACACACGCATTCTCTCTGACACACGCATTCTCTCTCTCACAGACGCATTCTCTCTCTCTCTGACACACATTCTCTCTTACACACAATTCTCTCTCTCTCTGACACACAATCTCTCTCACACACACACATTCTCTCTCTGACACACACATTCTCTCTCACACACACATTCTCTCTCACACACGCATTCTCCCTCACACACGCATTCTCTCTCACACGCGCATTCTCTCTCACACACACGCATTCTCTCTGTCACACACATTCTCTCTCACACACACACATTCACTCTCACACACATTCTCTCTCTCACAGACACATTCTCTCTCTCTCACACACATTCTCTCTCTCACACACATTATCTCTCTCACACACACATTCTCTCTCACACACACATTCTCTCTCTCACACACGCATTCTCTCTCTCACACACATTCTCTCTCTCACACACATTCTCTCTCTCACACACTCATTCTCTCTCTCACACGCATTCTCTCTCTCACACAAACATTCACTCTCTCACAAACATTCTCTCTTTCACACACTCATTCTCTCTCTCACACGCATTCTCTCTCTCACACACACATTCTCTCTCTCACACACACGCATTCTCTCTCTCTCACACACACATTCTCTCACTCTCACACACACACACACACACATTCTCTCTCACACACACAATCTCTCTCTCACACACACACGCATTCTCTCTCACACACACTCATTCTCTCTCTCACACGCATTCTCTCTCTCACACAAACATTCTCTCTCTCACAAACATTCTCTCTCTCACACACACATTCTCTCTCACACACACACGCATTCTCTCTCTCTCACACACGCATTCTCTCTCACACACACATTCTCTCTCACATACACATTCTCACTCACACACACATTCTCTCTCTCTCACACACGCATTCTCTCTCACACACGCATTCTCTCTGACACACGCATTCTCTCTCTCACACACATTCTCTCTCTCACACACATTCTCTCTCTCACACACGCATTCTCTCTGACACACGCATTCTCTCTCTCACACACATTCTCTCTCTCACACACATTCTCTCTCTCAGACACACATTCTCTCCCTCACACACGCATTCTCTCTCACACACACATTCTCTCTCACACACATTCTCTCTCTCACACACGCATTCTCTCTGACACACGCATTCTCTCTCTCACAGACGCATTCTCCCTCTCTCTGACACACATTCTCTCTTACACACAATTCTCTCTCTCTCTGACACACATTCTCTCTCACACACACACATTCTCTCTCTGACACACACATTCTCTCTCACACACACATTCTCTCTCACACACGCATTCTCCCTCACACACGCATTCTCTCTCACACACGCATTCTCTCTCACACACACATTCTCTCTCACACACACATTCTCACTCACACACACATTCTCTCTCTCTCACACACGCATTCTCTCTCACACACGCATTCTCTCTGACACACGCATTCTCTCTCACACACACATTCTCTCTCTCACACACATTTTCTCTCTCACACACGCATTCTCTCTGACACACGCATTCTCTCTCTCACACACATTCTCTCTCTCACACACATTCTCTCTCTCACACACGCATTCTCTCTCACACACGCATTCTCTCTCACACACACTCATTCTCTCTCTCACACGCATTCTCTCTCTCACACAAACATTCACTCTCTCACAAACATTCTCTCTCTCACACACACATTCTCTCTCACACACACACGCATTCTCTCTCTCTCACACACACATTCTCTCACTCTCACACACACGCACACACACATTCTCTCTCACACACACAATCTCTCTCTCTCTAACACACGCATTCTCTCTCACACACACTCATTCTCTCTCTCACAAGCATTCTCTCTCTCACACAAACATTCTCTCTCACACACACATTCTCTCTCTCACACACATTCTCTCTCTCACACACGCATTCTCTCTGACACACGCATTCTCTCTCTCACACACATTCTCTCTCTCACACACGCATTCTCTCTCACACACGCATTCTCTCTCACACACACTCATTCTCTCTCTCACACGCATTCTCTCTCTCACACAAACATTCACTCTCTCACAAACATTCTCTCTCTCACACACACATTCTCTCTCACACACACACGCATTCTCTCTCTCACACACACACATTCTCTCACTCTCACACACACGCACACACACATTCTCTCTCACACACACAATCTCTCTCTCTCTCACACACGCATTCTCTCTCACACACACTCATTCTCTCTCTCACACGCATTCTCTCTCTCACACAAACATTCTCTCTCTCACAAACATTCTCTCTCTCACACACACATTCTCTCTCTCACACACACGCATTCTCTCTCTCTCACACACGCATTCTCTCTCACACACACATTCGCTCTCACACACACATTCTCACTCACACACACATTCTCTCTCTCTCACACACGCATTCTCTCTCACACACGCATTCTCTCTGACACACGCATTCTCTCTCTCACACACATTCTCTCTCTCACACACATTCTCTCTCTCACACACGCATTCTCTCTGACACACGCATTCTCTCTCTCACACACATTCTCTCTCTCACACACATTCTCTCTCTCAGACACACATTCTCTCGCTCACACACGCATTCTCTCTCACACACACACATTCTCTCTCACACACATTCTCTCTCTCACACACGCATTCTCTCTGACACACGCATTCTCTCTCTCACAGACGCATTCTCTCTCTCTCTGACACACATTCTCTCTTACACACAATTCTCTCTCTCTCTGACACACAATCTCTCTCACACACACACATTCTCTCTCTGACACACACATTCTCTCTCACACACACATTCTCTCTCACACACGCATTCTCCCTCACACACGCATTCTCTCTCACACACGCATTCTCTCTCACACACACGCATTCTCTCTGTCACACACATTCTCTCTCACACACACACATTCACTCTCACACACATTCTCTCTCTCACACACACATTCTCTCTCTCTCACACACATTCTCTCTCTCACACACATTATCTCTCTCACACACACATTCTCTCTCACACACACATTCTCTCTCTCACACACGCATTCTCTCTCTCACACACATTCTCTCTCACACACACATTCTCTCTCTCACACACTCATTCTCTCTCTCACACGCATTCTCTCTCTCACACAAACATTCACTCTCTCACAAACATTCTCTCTTTCACACACTCATTCTCTCTCTCACACGCATTCTCTCTCTCACACACACATTCTCTCTCTCACACACACGCATTCTCTCTCTCTCACACACACATTCTCTCACTCTCACACACACACACACACACATTCTCTCTCACACACACAATCTCTCTCTCACACACACACGCATTCTCTCTCACACACACTCATTCTCTCTCTCACACGCATTCTCTCTCTCACACAAACATTCTCTCTCTCACAAACATTCTCTCTCTCACACACACATTCTCTCTCACACACACACGCATTCTCTCTCTCTCACACACGCATTCTCTCTCACACACACATTCTCTCTCACATACACATTCTCACTCACACACACATTCTCTCTCTCTCACACACGCATTCTCTCTCACACACGCATTCTCTCTGACACACGCATTCTCTCTCTCACACACATTCTCTCTCTCACACACATTCTCTCTCTCACACACGCATTCTCTCTGACACACGCATTCTCTCTCTCACACACATTCTCTCTCTCACACACATTCTCTCTCTCAGACACACATTCTCTCCCTCACACACGCATTCTCTCTCACACACACATTCTCTCTCACACACATTCTCTCTCTCACACACGCATTCTCTCTGACACACGCATTCTCTCTCTCACAGACGCATTCTCCCTCTCTCTGACACACATTCTCTCTTACACACAATTCTCTCTCTCTCTGACACACATTCTCTCTCACACACACACATTCTCTCTCTGACACACACATTCTCTCTCACACACACATTCTCTCTCACACACGCATTCTCCCTCACACACGCATTCTCTCTCACACACGCATTCTCTCTCTCACACACGCATTCTCTCTGTCACACACATTCTCTCTCACACACACACATACTCTCTCTCACACACATTCTCTCTCTCACACACACATTCTCTCTCTCTCACACACATTCTCTCTCACACACACATTATCTCTCTCACACACACATTCTCTCTCACACACACATTCTCTCTCTCACACACGCATTCTCTCTCTCACACACATTCTCTCTCACACACAAATTCTCTCTCTCACACACACGCATTCTCTCACACACGCATTCTCTCTCACACACACTCATTCTCTCTCTCACACGCATTCTCTCTCTCACACAAACATTCACTCTCTCACAAACATTCTCTCTCTCACACACACATTCTGTCTCTCACACACACGCATTCTCTCTCTCTCACAGACACATTCTCTCACTCTCACACACACATTCTCTCTCACACACACAATCTCTCTCTCACACACACGCATTCTCTCTCACACACACTCATTCTCTCTCTCACACGCATTCTCTCTCTCACACAAACATTCTCTCTCTCACAAACATTCTCTCTCTCACACACACATTCTCTCTCTCTCTCACACACATTCTCTCTCACACACGCATTCTCTCTCACACACACACACATTCTCTCTCTCTCACACACACATTCTCTCTCACACACACATTCTCTCTCTCACACACACGCATTCTCTCTCTCTCACACACGCATTCTCTCTCACACACACATTCTCTCTCACACATACATTCTCACTCACACACACATTCTCTCTCTCTCACACACGCATTCTCTCTCACACACGCATTCTCTCTGACACACGCATTCTCTCTCTCACACACATTCTCTCTCTCACACACATTTTCTCTCTCACACACGCATTCTCTCTGACACACGCATTCTCTCTCTCACACACATTCTCTCTCTCACACACATTCTCTCTCTCACACACGCATTCTCTCTGACACACGCATTCTCTCTCTCACACACATTCTACTCTCACACACGCATTCTCTCTCACACACGCATTCTCTCTCACACACAAACATTCACTCTCTCACAAACATTCTCTCTCTCACACACACATTCTCTCTCACACACACGCATTCTCTCTCTCTCACACACACATTCTCTCACTCTCACACACACGCACACACACATTCTCTCTCACACACACAATCTCTCTCTCTCTCACACACGCATTCTCTCTCACACACACTCATTCTCTCTCTCACAAGCATTCTCTCTCTCACACAATCATTCTCTCTCTCGCAAACATTCTCTCTCTCACACACACATTCTCTCTCTCACACACACGCATTCTCTCTCTCTCACACACGCATTCTCTCTCACACACACATTCTCTCTCACACACACATTCTCACTCACACACACATTCTCTCTCTCTGACACACGCATTCTCTCTCACACACGCATTCTCTCTGACACACGCATTCTCTCTCTCACACACATTCTCTCTCTCACACACATTCTCTCTCTCACACACGCATTCTCTCTGACACACGCATTCTCTCTCTCACACACATTCTCTCTCACACACACATTCTCTCTCTCACACACACGCATTCTCTCTCTCTCACACACGCATTCTCTCTCACACACACATTCTCTCTCACACATACATTCTCACTCACACACACATTCTCTCTCTCTCACACACGCATTCTCTCTCACACACGCATTCTCTCTGACACACGCATTCTCTCTCTCACACACATTCTCTCTCTCACACACATTTTCTCTCTCACACACGCATTCTCTCTGACACACGCATTCTCTCTCTCACACACATTCTCTCTCTCACACACATTCTCTCTCTCACACACGCATTCTCTCTGACACACGCATTCTCTCTCTCACACACATTCTACTCTCACACACGCATTCTCTCTCACACACGCATTCTCTCTCACACACACTCATTCTCTCTCTCACACGCATTCTCTCTCTCACACAAACATTCACTCTCTCACAAACATTCTCTCTCTCACACACACATTCTCTCTCACACACACGCATTCTCTCTCTCACACACACACATTCTCTCACTCTCACACACACGCACACACACATTCTCTCTCACACACACAATCTCTCTCTCTCTCACACACGCATTCTCTCTCACACACACTCATTCTCTCTCTCACACACGCATTCTCTCTCTCACACAAACATTCTCTCTCTCGCAAACATTCTCTCTCTCACACACACATTCTCTCTCTCACACACACGCATTCTCTCTCTCTCACACACGCATTCTCTCTCACACACACATTCTCTCTCACACACACATTCTCACTCACACACACATTCTCTCTCTCTGACACACGCATTCTCTCTCACACACGCATTCTCTCTGACACACGCATTCTCTCTCTCACACACATTCTCTCTCTCACACACATTCTCTCTCTCACACACGCATTCTCTCTGACACACGCATTCTCTCTCTCACACACATTCTCTCTCTCACACACATTCTCTCTCTCAGACACACATTCTCTCCCTCACACACGCATTCTCTCTCACACACACACATTCTCTCTCACACACATTCTCTCTCTCACACACGCATTCTCTCTGACACACGCATTCTCTCTCTCACAGACGCATTCTCTCTCTCTCTGACACACATTCTCTCTTACACACAATTCTCTCTCTCTCTGACACACAATCTCTCTCACACACACACATTCTCTCTCTGACACACACATTCTCTCTCACACACACATTCTCTCTCACACACGCATTCTCCCTCACACACGCATTCTCTCTCACACACGCATTCTCTCTCACACACACGCATTCTCTCTGTCACACACATTCTCTCTCACACACACACATTCACTCTCACACACATTCTCTCTCTCACACAAACATTCTCTCTCTCACAAACATTCTCTCTCACACACACACATTCTCTCTCTCACACACACGCATTCTCTCTCTCTCACACACGCATTCTCTCTCACACACACATTCGCTCTCACACACACATTCTCACTCACACACACATTCTCTCTCTCTCACACACGCATTCTCTCTCACACACGCATTCTCTCTGACACACGCATTCTCTCTCTCACACACATTCTCTCTCTCACACACATTCTCTCTCTCACACACGCATTCTCTCTGACACACGCATTCTCTCTCTCACACACATTCTCTCTCTCACACACATTCTCTCTCTCAGACACACATTCTCTCGCTCACACACGCATTCTCTCTCACACACACACATTCTCTCTCACACACATTCTCTCTCTCACACACGCATTCTCTCTGACACACGCATTCTCTCTCTCACAGACGCATTCTCTCTCTCTCTGACACACATTCTCTCTTACACACAATTCTCTCTCTCTCTGACACACAATCTCTCTCACACACACACATTCTCTCTCTGACACACACATTCTCTCTCACACACACATTCTCTCTCACACACGCATTCTCCCTCACACACGCATTCTCTCTCACACACGCATTCTCTCTCACACACACGCATTCTCTCTGTCACACACATTCTCTCTCACACACACACATTCACTCTCACACACATTCTCTCTCTCACACACACATTCTCTCTCTCTCACACACATTCTCTCTCTCACACACATTATCTCTCTCACACACACATTCTCTCTCACACACACATTCTCTCTCTCACACACGCATTCTCTCTCTCACACACATTCTCTCTCACACACACATTCTCTCTCTCACACACTCATTCTCTCTCTCACACGCATTCTCTCTCTCACACAAACATTCACTCTCTCACAAACATTCTCTCTTTCACACACTCATTCTCTCTCTCACACGCATTCTCTCTCTCACACACACATTCTCTCTCTCACACACACGCATTCTCTCTCTCTCACACACACATTCTCTCACTCTCACACACACACACACACACATTCTCTCTCACACACACAATCTCTCTCTCACACACACACGCATTCTCTCTCACACACACTCATTCTCTCTCTCACACGCATTCTCTCTCTCACACAAACATTCTCTCTCTCACAAACATTCTCTCTCTCACACACACATTCTCTCTCACACACACACGCATTCTCTCTCTCTCACACACGCATTCTCTCTCACACACACATTCTCTCTCACATACACATTCTCACTCACACACACATTCTCTCTCTCTCACACACGCATTCTCTCTCACACACGCATTCTCTCTGACACACGCATTCTCTCTCTCACACACATTCTCTCTCTCACACACATTCTCTCTCTCACACACGCATTCTCTCTGACACACGCATTCTCTCTCTCACACACATTCTCTCTCTCACACACATTCTCTCTCTCAGACACACATTCTCTCCCTCACACACGCATTCTCTCTCACACACACATTCTCTCTCACACACATTCTCTCTCTCACACACGCATTCTCTCTGACACACGCATTCTCTCTCTCACAGACGCATTCTCCCTCTCTCTGACACACATTCTCTCTTACACACAATTCTCTCTCTCTCTGACACACATTCTCTCTCACACACACACATTCTCTCTCTGACACACACATTCTCTCTCACACACACATTCTCTCTCACACACGCATTCTCCCTCACACACGCATTCTCTCTCACACACGCATTCTCTCTCTCACACACGCATTCTCTCTGTCACACACATTCTCTCTCACACACACACATACTCTCTCTCACACACATTCTCTCTCTCACACACACATTCTCTCTCTCTCACACACATTCTCTCTCACACACACATTATCTCTCTCACACACACATTCTCTCTCACACACACATTCTCTCTCTCACACACGCATTCTCTCTCTCACACACATTCTCTCTCACACACAAATTCTCTCTCTCACACACACGCATTCTCTCACACACGCATTCTCTCTCACACACACTCATTCTCTCTCTCACACGCATTCTCTCTCTCACACAAACATTCACTCTCTCACAAACATTCTCTCTCTCACACACACATTCTGTCTCTCACACACACGCATTCTCTCTCTCTCACAGACACATTCTCTCACTCTCACACACACATTCTCTCTCACACACACAATCTCTCTCTCACACACACGCATTCTCTCTCACACACACTCATTCTCTCTCTCACACGCATTCTCTCTCTCACACAAACATTCTCTCTCTCACAAACATTCTCTCTCTCACACACACATTCTCTCTCTTTCTCACACACATTCTCTCTCACACACGCATTCTCTCTCACACACACACACATTCTCTCTCTCTCACACACACATTCTCTCTCACACACACATTCTCTCTCTCACACACACGCATTCTCTCTCTCTCACACACGCATTCTCTCTCACACACACATTCTCTCTCACACATACATTCTCACTCACACACACATTCTCTCTCTCTCACACACGCATTCTCTCTCACACACGCATTCTCTCTGACACACGCATTCTCTCTCTCACACACATTCTCTCTCTCACACACATTTTCTCTCTCACACACGCATTCTCTCTGACACACGCATTCTCTCTCTCACACACATTCTCTCTCTCACACACATTCTCTCTCTCACACACGCATTCTCTCTGACACACGCATTCTCTCTCTCACACACATTCTACTCTCACACACGCATTCTCTCTCACACACGCATTCTCTCTCACACACACTCATTCTCTCTCTCACACGCATTCTCTCTCTCACACAAACATTCACTCTCTCACAAACATTCTCTCTCTCACACACACATTCTCTCTCACACACACGCATTCTCTCTCTCTCACACACACATTCTCTCACTCTCACACACACGCACACACACATTCTCTCTCACACACACAATCTCTCTCTCTCTCACACACGCATTCTCTCTCACACACACTCATTCTCTCTCTCACAAGCATTCTCTCTCTCACACAATCATTCTCTCTCTCGCAAACATTCTCTCTCTCACACACACATTCTCTCTCTCACACACACGCATTCTCTCTCTCTCACACACGCATTCTCTCTCACACACACATTCTCTCTCACACACACATTCTCACTCACACACACATTCTCTCTCTCTGACACACGCATTCTCTCTCACACACGCATTCTCTCTGACACACGCATTCTCTCTCTCACACACATTCTCTCTCTCACACACATTCTCTCTCTCACACACGCATTCTCTCTGACACACGCATTCTCTCTCTCACACACATTCTCTCTCACACACACATTCTCTCTCTCACACACACGCATTCTCTCTCTCTCACACACGCATTCTCTCTCACACACACATTCTCTCTCACACATACATTCTCACTCACACACACATTCTCTCTCTCTCACACACGCATTCTCTCTCACACACGCATTCTCTCTGACACACGCATTCTCTCTCTCACACACATTCTCTCTCTCACACACATTTTCTCTCTCACACACGCATTCTCTCTGACACACGCATTCTCTCTCTCACACACATTCTCTCTCTCACACACATTCTCTCTCTCACACACGCATTCTCTCTCTCACACACATTCTACTCTCACACACGCATTCTCTCTCACACACGCATTCTCTCTCACACACACTCATTCTCTCTCTCACACGCATTCTCTCTCTCACACAAACATTCACTCTCTCACAAACATTCTCTCTCTCACACACACATTCTCTCTCACACACACGCATTCTCTCTCTCTCACACACACATTCTCTCACTCTCACACACACGCACACACACATTCTCTCTCACACACACAATCTCTCTCTCTCTCACACACGCATTCTCTCTCACACACACTCATTCTCTCTCTCACAAGCATTCTCTCTCTCACACAAACATTCTCTCTCTCGCAAACATTCTCTCTCTCACACACACATTCTCTCTCTCACACACACGCATTCTCTCTCTCTCACACACGCATTCTCTCTCACACACACATTCTCTCTCACACACACATTCTCACTCACACACACATTCTCTCTCTCTGACACACGCATTCTCTCTCACACACGCATTCTCTCTGACACACGCATTCTCTCTCTCACACACATTCTCTCTCTCACACACATTCTCTCTCTCACACACGCATTCTCTCTGACACACGCATTCTCTCTCTCACACACATTCTCTCTCTCACACACATTCTCTCTCTCAGACACACATTCTCTCCCTCACACACGCATTCTCTCTCACACACACACATTCTCTCTCACACACATTCTCTCTCTCACACACGCATTCTCTCTGACACACGCATTCTCTCTCTCACAGACGCATTCTCTCTCTCTCTGACACACATTCTCTCTTACACACAATTCTCTCTCTCTCTGACACACAATCTCTCTCACACACACACATTCTCTCTCTGACACACACATTCTCTCTCACACACACATTCTCTCTCACACACGCATTCTCCCTCACACACGCATTCTCTCTCACACACGCATTCTCTCTCACACACACGCATTCTCTCTGTCACACACATTCTCTCTCACACACACACATTCACTCTCACACACATTCTCTCTCTCACACACACATTCTCTCTCTCTCACACACATTCTCTCTCTCACACACATTATCTCTCTCACACACACATTCTCTCTCACACACACATTCTCTCTCTCACACACGCATTCTCTCTCTCACACACATTCTCTCTCACACACACATTTTCTCTCTCACACACACGCATTCTCTCACACACGCATTCTCTCTCACACACACTCATTCTCTCTCTCACACGCATTCTCTCTCTCACACAAACATTCACTCTCTCACAAACATTCTCTCTCTCACACACACATTCTGTCTCTCACACACACGCATTCTCTCTCTCTCACACACACATTCTCTCACTCTCACACACACATTCTCTCTCACACACACAATCTCTCTCTCACACACACGCATTCTCCCTCACACACACATTCTCTCTCTCACACACATTCTCTCTCTCACACACACATTCTCTCTCTCTCACACACATTCTCTCTCTCACACACATTATCTCTCTCACACACACATTTTCTCTCACACACACATTCTCTCTCTCACACACGCATTCTCTCTCTCACACACATTCTCTCTCACACACACATTCTCTCTCTCACACACTCATTCTCTCTCTCACACGCATTCTCTCTCTCACACAAACATTCACTCTCTCACAAACATTCTCTCTCTCACACACTCATTCTCTCTCTCACACGCATTCTCTCTCTCACACAAACATTCACTCTCTCACAAACATTCTCTCTCTCACACACACATTCTCTCTCACACACACATTCTCTCTCTCACACACGCACTCTCTCTCTCACACACATTCTCTCTCACACACGCATTCTCTCTCACACACACTCATTCTCTCTCTCACACGCATTCTCTCTCTCACACAAACATTCACTCTCTCACAAACATTCTCTCTCTCACACACACATTCTCTCTCTCACACACACGCATTCTCTCTCTCTCACACACACATTCTCTCACTCTCACACACACGCACACACACATTCTCTCTCACACACACAATCTCTCTCTCTCTCACACACGCATTCTCTCTCACACACACTCATTCTCTCTCTCACACGCATTCTCTCTCTCACACAAACATTCTCTCTCTCACAAACATTCTCTCTCTCACACACACATTCTCTCTCTCACACACACGCATTCTCTCTCTCTCACACACGCATTCTCTCTCACACACACATTCTCTCTCACACACACATTCTCACTCACACACACATTCTCTCTCTCTCACACACGCATTCTCTCTCACACACGCATTCTCTCTGACACACGCATTCTCTCTCACACACACATTCTCTCTCTCACACACATTTTCTCTCTCACACACGCATTCTCTCTGACACACGCATTCTCTCTCTCACAAACATTCTCTCTCTCACACACATTCTCTCTCTCACACACGCATTCTCTCTGACACACGCATTCTCTCTCTCACACACATTCTCTCTCTCACACACGCATTCTCTCTCACACACGCATTCTCTCTCACACACACTCATTCTCTCTCTCACACGCATTCTCTCTCTCACACAAACATTCACTCTCTCACAAACATTCTCTCTCTCACACACACATTCTCTCTCACACACACACGCATTCTCTCTCTCTCACACACACATTCTCTCACTCTCACACACACGCACACACACATTCTCTCTCACACACACAATCTCTCTCTCTCTCACACACGCATTCTCTCTCACACACACTCATTCTCTCTCTCACAAGCATTCTCTCTCTCACACAAACATTCTCTCTCTCGCAAACATTCTCTCTCTCACACACACATTCTCTCTCTCACACACACGCATTCACTCTCTCTCACACACGCATTCTCTCTCACACACACATTCGCTCTCACACACACATTCTCACTCACACACACATTCTCTCTCTCTCACACACGCATTCTCTCTCACACACGCATTCTCTCTGACACACGCATTCTCTCTCTCACACACATTCTCTCTCTCACACACATTCTCTCTCTCACACACGCATTCTCTCTGACACACGCATTCTCTCTCTCACACACATTCTCTCTCTCACACACATTCTCTCTCTCAGACACACATTCTCTCCCTCACACACGCATTCTCTCTCACACACACACATTCTCTCTCACACACATTCTCTCTCTCACACACGCATTCTCTCTGACACACGCATTCTCTCTCTCACAGACGCATTCTCTCTCTCTCTGACACACATTCTCTCTTACACACAATTCTCTCTCTCTCTGACACACAATCTCTCTCACACACACACATTCTCTCTCTGACACACACATTCTCTCTCACACACACATTCTCTCTCACACACGCATTCTCCCTCACACACGCATTCTCTCTCACACACGCATTCTCTCTCACACACACGCATTCTCTCTGTCACACACATTCTCTCTCACACACACACATTCACTCTCACACACATTCTCTCTCTCACACACACATTCTCTCTCTCTCACACACATTCTCTCTCTCACACACATTATCTCTCTCACACACACATTCTCTCTCACACACACATTCTCTCTCTCACACACGCATTCTCTCTCTCACACACATTCTCTCTCACACACACATTTTCTCTCTCACACACACGCATTCTCTCACACACGCATTCTCTCTCACACACACTCATTCTCTCTCTCACACGCATTCTCTCTCTCACACAAACATTCACTCTCTCACAAACATTCTAAATCTCACACACACATTCTCTCTCTCACACACACGCATTCTCTCTCTCTCACACACACATTCTCTCACTCTCACACACACACACACACACATTCTCTCTCACACACACAATCTCTCTCTCTCACACACACGCATTCTCTCTCACACACACTCATTCTCTCTCTCACACGCATTCTCTCTCTCACAGAAACATTCTCTCTCTCACAAACATTCTCTCTCTCACACACACATTCTCTCTCTCTCACACACGCATTCTCTCTCTCTCACACACGCATTCTCTCTCACACACACATTCTCTCTCACATACACATTCTCACTCACACACACATTCTCTCTCTCTCACACACGCATTCTCTCTCACACACGCATTCTCTCTGACACACGCATTCTCTCTCTCACACACATTCTCTCTCTCACACACATTCTCTCTCTCACACACGCATTCTCTCTGACACACGCATTCTCTCTCTCACACACATTCTCTCTCTCACACACATTCTCTCTCTCAGACACACATTCTCTCCCTCACACACGCATTCTCTCTCACACACACATTCTCTCTCACACACATTCTCTCTCTCACACACGCATTCTCTATGACACACGCATTCTCTCTCTCACAGACGCATTCTCCCTCTCTCTGACACACATTCTCTCTTACACACAATTCTCTCTCTCTCTGACACACATTCTCTCTCACACACACACATTCTCTCTCTGACACACACATTCTCTCTCACACACACATTCTCTCTCACACACGCATTCTCCCTCACACACGCATTCTCTCTCACACACGCATTCTCTCTCTCACACACGCATTCTCTCTGTCACACACATTCTCTCTCACACACACACATACTCTCTCTCACACACATTCTCTCTCTCACACACACATTCTCTCTCTCTCACACACATTCTCTCTCACACACACATTATCTCTCTCACACACACATTCTCTCTCACACACACATTCTCTCTCTCACACACGCATTCTCTCTCTCACACACATTCTCTCTCACACACAAATTCTCTCTCTCACACACACGCATTCTCTCACACACGCATTCTCTCTCACACACACTCATTCTCTCTCTCACACGCATTCTCTCTCTCACACAAACATTCACTCTCTCACAAACATTCTCTCTCTCACACACACATTCTGTCTCTCACACACACGCATTCTCTCTCTCACACACACACATTCTCTCACTCTCACACACACATTCTCTCTCACACACACAATCTCTCTCTCACACACACGCATTCTCTCTCACACACACTCATTCTCTCTCTCACACGCATTCTCTCTCTCACACAAACATTCTCTCTCTCACAAACATTCTCTCTCTCACACACACATTCTCTCTCTCACACACACGCATTCTCTCTCTCTCACACACATTCTCTCTCTCTCACACACATTCTCTCTCACACACGCATTCTCTCTCACACACACACACATTCTCTCTCTCTCACACACACATTCTCTCTCACACACACATTCTCTCTCTCACACACACGCATTCTCTCTCAAACACGCATTCTCTCTCACACACGCATTCTCTCTCACACGCACATTCTCTCTCACACGCACATTCTCTCTCACACACGCATTCTCTCTCACACACGCATTCTCTCTCACACACACACATTCTCACACGCAGATTCTCTCTCTCACACACGCATTCTCTCTCACACTCACATTCTCTCACACACACATTCTCTCTCTCACATACGCATTCTCTCTGACACACGCATTCTCTCTCTCACACACCCATTCCCTCATTCTCTGACACACATTCTCTCTTACACACAATTCTCTCTCTCTCTGACACACATTCTCTCTCTCACACACACATTCTCTCTCTGACACACACATTCTCTCTCACACACACATTCTCTCTCACACACGCATTCTCTCTCACACACGCATTCTCTCTCTTACACACGCATTCTCTCTGACACACGCATTCTCTCTCTCACACACATTCTCTCTCTCACACACATTCTCTCTCTCAGACACACATTCTCTCCCTCACACACGCATTCTCTCTCACACACACACATTCTCTCTCACACACATTCTCTCTCTCACACACGCATTCTCTCTGACACACGCATTCTCTCTCACACAGACGCATTCTCTCTCTCTCTGACACACATTCTCTCTTACACACAATTCTCTCTCTCTCACACACATTCTCTCTCACACACACACATTCTCTCTCTGACACACACATTCTCTCTGACACACGCATTCTCTCTCTCACACACGCATTCTCTCACTCTCTGACACACATTCTCTCTTACACACAATTCTCTCTCTCTCTGACACACATTCTCTCTCTCACACACACATTCTCTCTCTGACACACACATTCTCTCTCACACACACATTCTCTCTCACACACGCATTCTCTCTCACACACGCATTCTCTCTCTTACACACGCATTCTCTCTGACACACGCATTCTCTCTCTCACACACATTCTCTCTCTCACACACATTCTCTCTCTCAGACACACATTCCCTCCCTCACACACGCATTCTCTCTCACACAAACACATTCTCTCTCACACACATTCTCTCTCTCACACACGCATTCTCTCTGACACACGCATTCTCTCTCTCACAGACGCATTCTCTCTCTCTCTGACACACATTCTCTCTTACACACAATTCTCTCTCTCTCTGACACACATTCTCTCTCACACACACACATTCTCTCTCTGACACACACATTCTCTCTCACACACACATTCTCTCTCACACACGCATTCTCCCTCACACACGCATTCTCTCTCACACACGCATTCTCTCTCACACACACGCATTCTCTCTGTCACACACATTCTCTCTCACACACACACATTCTCTCTCTCACACACATTCTCTCTCACACACACACATTCTCTCTCTCACACACACATTCTCTCTCTCACACACATTATCTCTCTCACACACACATTCTCTGTCACACACACATTCTCTCTCTCACACACGCATTCTCTCTCTCACACACATTCTCTCTCACACACACATTCTCTCTCTCACACACACGCATTCTCTCACACACGCATTCTCTCTCACACACACTCATTCTCTCTCTCACACGCATTCTCTCTCTCACACAAACATTCACTCTCTCACAAACATTCTCTCTCACACACAGACATTCTCTCTCTCACACACACGCATTCTCTCTCTCACACACACACATTCTCTCACTCTCACACACACATTCTCTCTCACACACACAATCTCTCTCTCTCTCACACACGCATTCTCTCTCACACACACTCATTCTCTCTCTCACACGCATTCTCTCTCTCACACAAACATTCTCTCTCTCACAAACATTCTCTCTCTCACACACACATTCTCTCTCTCACACACACGCATTCTCTCTCTCTCACACACGCATTCTCTCTCACACACACATTCTCTCTCACACACACATTCTCTCTCTCTCACACACGCATTCTCTCTCACACACGCATTCTCTCTGACACACGCATTCTCTCTCTCACACACATTCTCTCTCTCACACACATTCTCTCTCTCACACACGCATTCTCTCTGACACACGCATTCTCCCTCTCACACACATTCTCTCTCTCACACACATTCTCTCTCTCAGACACACATTCTCTCCCTCACACACGCATTCTCTCTCACACACACACATTCTCTCTCACACACATTCTCTCTCTCACACACGCATTCTCTCTGACACACGCATTCTCTCTCTCACAGACGCATTCTCTCTCTCTCTGACACACATTCTCTCTTACCCACAATTCTCTCTCTCTCTGACACACATTCTCTCTCACACACACACATTCTCTCTCTGACACACACATTCTCTCTCACACACACATTCTCTCTCACACACGCATTCTCCCTCACACACGCATTCTCTCTCACACACGCATTCTCTCTCTCACACACGCATTCTCTCTGTCACACACATTCTCTCTCACACACACATTCTCTCTCTCACACACATTCTCTCTCTCACACACACATTCTCTCTCTCTCACACACATTCTCTCTCTCACACACATTATCTCTCTCACACACACATTTTCTCTCACACACACATTCTCTCTCTCACACACGCATTCTCTCTCTCACACACATTCTCTCTCACACACACATTCTCTCTCTCACACACACGCATTCTCTCACACACGCATTCTCTCTGACACACACTCATTCTCTCTCTCACACGCATTCTCTCTCTCACACAAACATACACTCTCTCACAAACATTCTCTCTCTCACACACACATTCTCTCTCTCACACACACGCATTCTCTCTCTCTCACACACACATTCTCTCACTCTCACACACACATTCTCTCTCACACACACAATCTCTCTCTCACACGCACGCATTCTCTCTCACACACACTCATTCTCTCTCTCACACGCATTCTCTCTCTCACACAAACATTCTCTCTCTCACAAACATTCTCTCTCTCACACACACATTCTCTCTCTCACACATACGCATTCTCTCTCTCACACACACACATTCTCTCTCTCTCACACACATTCTCTCTCACACACGCATTCTCTCTCTCACACACACACATTCTCTCTCTCTCACACACACATTCTCTCTCACACACACATTCTCTCTCTCACACACACGCATTCTCTCTCAAACACGCATTCTCTCTCACACACGCATTCTCTCTCACACGCACATTCTCTCTCACACGCACATTCTCTCTCACACACGCATTCTCTCTCACACACGCATTCTCTCTCTCACACACACATTCTCACACGCAGATTCTCTCTCACACACACGCATTCTCTCTCACACTCACATTCTCTCACACACATTCTCTCTCTCTCACACACGCATTCTCGCTCACACACACACATTCTCTCTCACACACATTCTCTCTCTCACATACGCATTCTCTCTGACACACGCATTCTCTCTCTCACACACGCATTCTCTCACTCTCTGACACACATTCTCTCTTACACACAATTCTCTCTCTCTCTGACACACATTCTCTCGCTCACACAAACATTCTCTCTCTGACACACACATTCTCTCTCACACACACATTCTCTCTCACACACGCATTCTCTCTCACACACGCATTCTCTCTCTTACACACGCATTCTCTCTGACACACGCATTCTCTCTCTCACACACATTCTCTCTCTCACACACATTCTCTCTCTCAGACACACATTCTCTCCCTCACACACGCATTCTCTCTCACACACACACACTCTCTCTCACACACATTCTCTCTCTCACACACGCATTCTCTCTGACACACGCATTCTCTCTCTCACAGACGCATTCTCTCTCTCTCTGACACACATTCTCTCTTACACACAATTCTCTCTCTCTCTGACACACATTCTCTCTCACACACACACATTCTCTCTCTGACACACACATTCTCTCTCACACACACATTCTCTCTCACACAAGCATTCTCTCTCACACACACGCATTCTCTCTGTCACACACATTCTCTCTCTCACACACACATTCTCTCTCTCTCACACACATTCTCTCTCTCACACACACATTCTCTCTCTCTCACACACATTCTCTCTCTCACACACATTATCTCTCTCACACACACATTCTCTCTCACACACACATTCTCTCTCTCACACACGCATTCTCTCTCACACACACATTCTCTCTCACACACACATTCTCTCTCACACACACAATCTCTCTCTCACACGCACGCATTCTCTCTCACACACACTCATTCTCTCTCTCACACGCATTCTCTCTCTCACACAAACATTCTCTCTCTCACAAACATTCTCTCTCTCACACACACATTCTCTCTCTCACACACACGCATTCTCTCTCTCACACACACACATTCTCTCTCTCTCACACACATTCTCTCTCACACACGCATTCTCTCTCTCACACACACACATTCTCTCTCTCTCACACACACATTCTCTCTCACACACACATTCTCTCTCTCACACACACGCATTCTCTCTCAAACACGCATTCTCTCTCACACACGCATTCTCTCTCACACGCACATTCTCTCTCACACGCACATTCTCTCTCACACACGCATTCTCTCTCACACACGCATTCTCTCTCTCACACACACATTCTCACACGCAGATTCTCTCTCACACACACGCATTCTCTCTCACACTCACATTCTCTCACACACATTCTCTCTCTCTCACACACGCATTCTCTCTCACACACACACATTCTCTCTCACACACATTCTCTCTCTCACATACGCATTCTCTCTGACACACGCATTCTCTCTCTCACACACGCATTCTCTCACTCTCTGACACACATTCTCTCTTACACACAATTCTCTCTCTCTCTGACACACATTCTCTCGCTCACACAAACATTCTCTCTCTGACACACACATTCTCTCTCACACACACATTCTCTCTCACACACGCATTCTCTCTCACACACGCATTCTCTCTCTTACACACGCATTCTCTCTGACACACGCATTCTCTCTCTCACACACATTCTCTCTCTCACACACATTCTCTCTCTCAGACACACATTCTCTCCCTCACACACGCATTCTCTCTCACACACACACACTCTCTCTCACACACATTCTCTCTCTCACACACGCATTCTCTCTGACACACGCATTCTCTCTCTCACAGACGCATTCTCTCTCTCTCTGACACACATTCTCTCTTACACACAATTCTCTCTCTCTCTGACACACATTCTCTCTCACACACACACATTCTCTCTCTGACACACACATTCTCTCTCACACACACATTCTCTCTCACACACGCATTCTCTCTCACACACACGCATTCTCTCTGTCACACACATTCTCTCTCACACACACACATTCTCTCTCTCTCACACACATTCTCTCTCTCACACACACATTCTCTCTCTCTCACACACATTCTCTCTCTCACACACATTATCTCTCTCACACACACATTCTCTCTCACACACACATTCTCTCTCTCACACACGCATTCTCTCTCTCACACACATTCTCTCTCACACACACATTCTCTCTCTCACACACACGCATTCTCTCACACACGCATTCTCTCTCACACACACTCATTCTCTCTCTCACACGCATTCTCGCTCTCACACAAACATTCACTCTCTCACAAACATTCTCTCTCTCACACACACATTCTCTCTCTCACACACACGCATTCTCTCTCTCTCACACACACATTCTCTCACTCTCACACACACACATTCTCTCTCACACACACAATCTCTCTCTCTCTCACACACGCATTCTCTCTCACACACACTCATTCTCTCTCTCACACGCATTCTCTCTCTCACACAAACATTCTCTCTCTCACAAACATTCTTTCTCTCACACACACATTCTCTCTCTCACACACACGCATTCTCTCCCTCTCACACACACATTCTCTCTCTCACACACACTTTCCCTCTCACACACGCAATCTCTCTCTCTCACACACACATTCTCTCTCTCACACACACACATTCTCTCTCACACACACATTCTCTCTCTCACACACACGCATTCTCTCTCAAACACGCATTCTCTCTCACACACGCATTCTCTCTCACACGCACTTTCTCTCTCACACGCACATTCTCTCTCACACACGCATTCTCTCTCACACACGCATTCTCTCTCTCACACACACATTCTCACACACAGATTCTCTCTCTCACACACGCATTCTCTCTCTCACACACACGCATTCTCTCTCTCTCACACACGCATTCTCTCTCACACACACATTCTCTCTCACACACACATTCTCTCTCACACACACATTCTCTCTCTCTCACACACGCATTCTCTCTCACACACGCATTCTCTCTGACACACGCATTCTCTCTCTCACACACATTCTCTCTCTCACACACATTCTCTCTCTCACACACGCATTCTCTCTGACACACGCATTCTCCCTCTCACACACATTCTCTCTCTCACACACATTCTCTCTCTCAGACACACATTCTCTCCCTCACACACGCATTCTCTCTCACACACACACATTCTCTCTCACACACATTCTCTCTCTCACACACGCATTCTCTCTGACACACGCATTCTCTCTCTCACAGACGCATTCTCTCTCTCTCTGACACACATTCTCTCTTACACACAATTCTCTCTCTCTCTGACACACATTCTCTCTCACACACACACATTCTCTCTCTGACACACACATTCTCTCTCACACACACATTCTCTCTCACACACGCATTCTCCCTCACACACGCATTCTCTCTCACACACGCATTCTCTCTCTCACACACGCATTCTCTCTGTCACACACATTCTCTCTCACACACACACATTCTCTCTCTCACACACATTCTCTCTCTCACACACACATTCTCTCTCTCTCACACACATTCTCTCTCTCACACACATTATCTCTCTCACACACACATTTTCTCTCACACACACATTCTCTCTCTCACACACGCATTCTCTCTCTCACACACATTCTCTCTCACACACACATTCTCTCTCTCACACACACGCATTCTCTCACACACGCATTCTCTCTCACACACACTCATTCTCTCTCTCACACGCATTCTCTCTCTCACACAAACATACACTCTCTCACAAACATTCTCTCTCTCACACACACATTCTCTCTCTCACACACACGCATTCTCTCTCTCTCACACACACATTCTCTCACTCTCACACACACATTCTCTCTCACACACACAATCTCTCTCTCACACGCACGCATTCTCTCTCACACACACTCATTCTCTCTCTCACACGCATTCTCTCTCTCAGTAAAACATTCTCTCTCACACAAACATTCTCTCTCTCACACACACATTCTCTCTCTCACACACACGCATTCTCTCTCTCACACACACACATTCTCTCTCTCTCACACACATTCTCTCTCACACACGCATTCTCTCTCTCACACACACACATTCTCTCTCTCTCACACACACATTCTCTCTCACACACACATTCTCTCTCTCACACACACGCATTCTCTCTCAAACACGCATTCTCTCTCACACACGCATTCTCTCTCACACGCACATTCTCTCTCACACGCACATTCTCTCTCACACACGCATTCTCTCTCACACACGCATTCTCTCTCTCACACACACATTCTCACACGCAGATTCTCTTTCACACACACGCATTCTCTCTCACACTCACATTCTCTCACACACATTCTCTCTCTCTCACACACGCATTCTCTCTCACACACACACATTCTCTCTCACACACATTCTCTCTCTCACATACGCATTCTCTCTGACACACGCATTCTCTCTCTCACACACGCATTCTCTCACTCTCTGACACACATTCTCTCTTATACACAATTCTCTCTCTCTCTGACACACATTCTCTCGCTCACACAAACATTCTCTCTCTGACACACACATTCTCTCTCACACACACATTCTCTCTCACACACGCATTCTCTCTCACACACGCATTCTCTCTCTTACACACGCATTCTCTCTGACACACGCATTCTCTCTCTCACACACATTCTCTCTCTCACACACATTCTCTCTCTCAGACACACATTCTCTCCCTCACACACGCATTCTCTCTCACACACACACACTCTCTCTCACACACATTCTCTCTCTCACACACGCATTCTCTCTGACACACGCATTCTCTCTCTCACAGACGCATTCTCTCTCTCTCTGACACACATTCTCTCTTACACACAATTCTCTCTCTCTCTGACACACATTCTCTCTCACACACACACATTCTCTCTCTGACACACACATTCTCTCTCACACACACATTCTCTCTCACACACGCATTCTCCCTCACACACGCATTCTCTCTCACACACGCATTCTCTCTCACACACACGCATTCTCTCTGTCACACACATCCTCTCTCACACACACACATTCTCTCTCTCTCACACACATTCTCTCTCTCACACACACATTCTCTCTCTCTCACACACATTCTCTCTCTCACACACATTATCTCTCTCACACACACATTCTCTCTCACACACACATTCTCTCTCTCACACACGCATTCTCTCTCACACACACATTCTCTCTCACACACACATTCTCTCTCTCACACACACGCATTCTCTCACACACGCATTCTCTCTCACACACACTCATTCTCTCTCTCACACGCATTCTCTCTCTCACACAAACATTCACTCTCTCACAAACATTCTCTCTCTCACACACACATTCTCTCTCTCACACACACGCATTCTCTCTCTCTCACACACACATTCTCTCACTCTCACACACACACATTCTCTCTCACACACACAATCTCTCTCTCTCTCACACACGCATTCTCTCTCACACACACTCATTCTCTCTCTCACACGCATTCTCTCTCTCACACAAACATTCTCTCTCTCACAAACATTCTTTCTCTCACACACACATTCTCTCTCTCACACACACGCATTCTCTCCCTCTCACACACACATTCTCTCTCTCACACACACTTTCCCTCTCACACACGCAATCTCTCTCTCTCACACACACATTCTCTCTCTCACACACACACATTCTCTCTCACACACACATTCTCTCTCTCACACACACGCATTCTCTCTCAAACACGCATTCTCTCTCACACACGCATTCTCTCTCACACGCACTTTCTCTCTCACACGCACATTCTCTCTCACACACGCATTCTCTCTCACACACGCATTCTCTCTCTCACACACACATTCTCACACACAGATTCTCTCTCTCACACACGCATTCTCTCTCACACTCACATTCTCTCACACACACATTCTCTCTCACACACACGCATTCTCTCTCACACACACACATTCTCTCTCACACACATTCTCTCTCTCACATACTCATTCTCTCTGACACACGCATTCTCTCTCTCACACACGCATTCTCTCACTCTCTCACACACATTCTCTCTTACACACAATTCTCTCTCTCTCTGACACACATTCTCTCTCTCACACACACATTCTCTCTCTGACACACACATTCTCTCTCACACACACATTCTCTCTCACACACACATTCTCTCTCTCACACACACATTCTCTCTCTCACACACGCATTCTCTCTGACACACGCATTCTCTCTCACACACGCATTCTCTCTCTCCCACACGCATTCTCTCTCACACACGCATTCTCTCTCACACACACATTCTCTCTCACACACACATTCTCTCTCTCACACACACATTCTCTCTCTCACACACACGCATTCTCTTTCACACACGCATTCTCTCTGACACACGCATTCTCTCTCTCACACGCAGTCTCTCTCTCACACACATTCTCTCTCTCACACACGCATTCTCTCTGACACACGCATTCTCTCTCTCACACACATTCTCTCTCTCACACACATTCTCTCTCTCAGACTCACATTCTCTCCCTCACACACGCATTCTCTCTCACACACGCACATTCTCTCTCACACACATTCTCTCTCTCACACACGCATTCTCTCTGACACACGCATTCTCTCTCTCACACACGCATTCTCTCTCTCTCTCTGACACACATTCTCTCTTGCACACAATTCTCTCTCTCTCTGACACACATTCTCTCTCACACACACACATTCTCTCTCTGACACGCACATTCTCTCTCACACACACATTCTCTCTCACACACGCATTCTCCCCCACACACGCATTCTCTCTCTCACACGCATTCTCTCTCTCACACACGCATTCTCTCTGTCACACACATTCTCTCTCACACACACACATTCTCTCTCTCACACACATTCTCTCTCTCACACACACATTCTCTCTCTCTCACACACATTCTCTCTCTCACACACATTATCTCTCTCACACACACATTCTCTCTCTGACACACACATTCTCTCTCACACACACATTCTCTCTCACACACACATTCTCTCTCTCACACACACATTCTCTCTCTCACACACGCATTCTCTCTGACACACGCATTCTCTCTCACACACGCATTCTCTCTCTCCCACACGCATTCTCTCTCACACACGCATTCTCTCTCACACACACATTCTCTCTCACACACACATTCTCTCTCTCACACACACATTCTCTCTCTCACACACACGCATTCTCTTTCACACACGCATTCTCTCTGACACACGCATTCTCTCTCTCACACGCAGTCTCTCTCTCACACACATTCTCTCTCTCACACACGCATTCTCTCTGACACACGCATTCTCTCTCTCACACACATTCTCTCTCTCACACACATTCTCTCTCTCAGACTCACATTCTCTCCCTCACACACGCATTCTCTCTCACACACGCACATTCTCTCTCACACACATTCTCTCTCTCACACACGCATTCTCTCTGACACACGCATTCTCTCTCTCACACACGCATTCTCTCTCTCTCTCTGACACACATTCTCTCTTGCACACAATTCTCTCTCTCTCTGACACACATTCTCTCTCACACACACACATTCTCTCTCTGACACGCACATTCTCTCTCACACACACATTCTCTCTCACACACGCATTCTCCCCCACACACGCATTCTCTCTCTCACACGCATTCTCTCTCTCACACACGCATTCTCTCTGTCACACACATTCTCTCTCACACACACACATTCTCTCTCTCACACACATTCTCTCTCTCACACACACATTCTCTCTCTCTCACACACATTCTCTCTCTCACACACATTATCTCTCTCACACACACATTCTCTCTCACACACACATTCTCTCTCTCACACACGCATTCTCTCTCTCACACACATTCTCTCTCACACACACATTCTCTCTCTCACACACACGCATTCTCTCACACACGCATTCTCTCTCACACACACTCATTCTCTCTCTCACACGCATTCTCTCTCTCACACAAACAATCACTCGCTCACAAACATTCTCTCTCTCACACACACATTCTCTCTCTCACACACACGCATTCTCTCTCTCTCACACACACATTCTCTCTCTCTCACACACACATTCTCTCACACTCACACACATTCTCTCTCACACACACAATCTCTCTCTCACACACACGCATTCTCTCTCACACACTCATTCTCTCTCTCACACGCATTCTCTCTCTCACACAAACATTCTCTCTCTCACAAACATTCTCTCTCTCACACACACATTCTCTCTCACACACACACGCATTCTCTCTCTCTCACACACACATTCTCTCTCTCTCACACACACATTCTCTCTCACACACGCATTCTCTCTCTCTCACACACACATTCTCTCTCTCACACACACACATTCTCTCTCACACACACATTCTCTCTCTCACACACACACATTCTCTCTCACACACACATTCTCTCTCTCACACACACACATTCTCTCTCACACGCACATTCTCTCTCACACACGCATTCTCTCTCACACACGCATTCTCTCTCTTACACACACATTCTCACACGCAGATTCTCTCTCTCACACACGCATTCTCTCTCACACTCACATTCTCTCACACACACATTCTCTCTCTCTCACACACGCATTCTCTCTCACACACACACATTCTCTCTCACACACATTCTCTCTCTCACATACGCATTCTCTCTGACACACGCATTCTCTCTCTCACACACGCATTCTCTCACTCTCTGACACACATTCTCTCTCTCACACACACATTCTCTCTCTCACACACACGCATTCTCTCTCACACACACATTCTCTCTCACACACGCATTCTCTCTCACACACGCATTCTCTCTCTTACACACGCATTCTCTCTGACATACGCATTCTCTCTCTCACACACATTCTCTCTCTCACACACATTCTCTCTCTCAGACACACATTCTCTCCCTCACACACGCATTCTCTCTCACACACACACATTCTCTCTCACACACATTCTCTCTCTCACACACGCATTCTCTCTGACACACGCATTCTCTCTCTCACAGACGCATTCTCTCTCTCTCTGACACACATTCTCTCTTACACACAATTCTCTCTCTCTCTGACACACATTCTCTCTCACAGACACACACATTCTCTCTCTGACACGCATTCTCCCTCACACACGCATTCTCTCTCACACACGCATTCTCTCTCTCACACACGCATTCTCTCTGTCACACACATTCACTCTCACACACACACATTCTCTCTCACACACACATTCTCTCTCTCTCACACACACATTCTCTCTCTCTCACACACATTCTCTCTCTCACACACATTATCTCTCTCACACACACATTCTCTCTCACACACGCATTCTCTCTCACACACGCATTCTCTCTCTTACACACGCATTCTCTCTGACATACGCATTCTCTCTCTCACACACATTCTCTCTCACACACATTCTCTCTCTCAGACACACATTCTCTCCCTGACACACGCATTCTCTCTCACACACACACATTCTCTCTCTCACACACATTCTCTCTCTCTGACACACATTCTCTCTTACACACAATTCTCTCTCTCTCTGACACACATTCTCTCTCTCACACACACATTCTCTCTCTGACACACACATTCTCTCTCACACACACATTCTCTCTCACACACGCATTCTCCCTCACACACGCATTCTCTCTCACACACGCATTCTCTCTCACACACACGCATTCTCTCTGTCACACACATTCTCTCTCACACACACACATTCTCTCTCTCTCACACACATTCTCTCTCTCACACACACATTCTCTCTCTCTCACACACATTCTCTCTCTCACACACATTATCTCTCTCACACACACATTCTCTCTCACACACACATTCTCTCTCTCACACACGCATTCTCTCTCTCACACACATTCTCTCTCACACACACATTCTCTCTCTCACACACACGCATTCTCTCACACACGCATTCTCTCTCACACACACTCATTCTCTCTCTCACACGCATTCTCTCTCTCACACAAACATTCACTCTCTCACAAACATTCTCTCTCTCACACACACATTCTCTCTCTCACACACACGCATTCTCTCTCTCTCACACACACATTCTCTCACTCTCACACACACACATTCTCTCTCACACACACAATCTCTCTCTCTCTCACACACGCATTCTCTCTCACACACACTCATTCTCTCTCTCACACGCATTCTCTCTCTCACACAAACATTCTCTCTCTCACAAACATTCTCTCTCTCACACACACATTCTCTCTCTCACACACACGCATTCTCTCCCTCTCACACACACATTCTCTCTCTCACACACACTTTCCCTCTCACACACGCATTCTCTCTCTCTCACACACACATTCTCTCTCTCACACACACACATTCTCTCTCACACACACATTCTCTCTCTCACACACACGCATTCTCTCTCAAACACGCATTCTCTCTCACACACGCATTCTCTCTCACACGAACTTTCTCTCTCACACGCACATTCTCTCTCACACACGCATTCTCTCTCACACACGCATTCTCTCTCTCACACACACATTCTCACACACAGATTCTCTCTCTCACACACGCATTCTCTCTCACACTCACATTCTCTCACACACACATTCTCTCTCTCACACACGCATTCTCTCTCACACACACACATTCTCTCTCACACACATTCTCTCTCTCACATACTCATTCTCTCTGACACACGCATTCTCTCTCTCACACACGCATTCTCTCACTCTCTCACACACATTCTCTCTTACACACAATTCTCTCTCTCTCTGACACACATTCTCTCTCTCACACACACATTCTCTCTCTTACACACGCATTCTCTCTGACACACACATTCTCTCTCACACACACACATTCTCTCTCTCACACACATTCTCTCTCACACACACATTCTCTCTCTCACACACACATTCTCTCTCTCACACACGCATTCTCTCTGACACACGCATTCTCTCTCACACACGCATTCTCTCTCTCCCACACGCATTCTCTCTCACACACGCATTCTCTCTCACACACACATTCTCTCTCACACACACATTCTCTCTCTCACACACACATTCTCTCTCTCACACACACGCATTCTCTCTCACACACGCATTCTCTCTGACACACGCATTCTCTCTCTCACACGCATTCTCTCTCTCACACACATTCTCTCTCTCACACACGCATTCTCTCTGACACACGCATTCTCTCTCTCACACACATTCTCTCTCTCACACACATTCTCTCTCTCAGACTCACATTCTCTCCCTCACACACGCATTCTCTCTCACACACGCACATTCTCTCTCACACACATTCTCTCTCTCACACACGCATTCTCTCTGACACACGCATTCTCTCTCTCACACACGCATTCTCTCTCTCTCTCTGACACACATTCTCTCTTGCACACAATTCTCTCTCTCTCTGACACACATTCTCTCTCTCACACACACATTCTCTCTCTGACACGCACATTCTCTCTCACACACACATTCTCTCTCACACACGCATTCTCCCCCACACACGCATTCTCTCTCACACACGCATTCTCTCTCTCACACACGCATTCTCTCTGTCACACACATTCTCTCTCACACACACACATTCTCTCTCTCACACACATTCTCTCTCTCACACACACATTCTCTCTCTCTCTCACACATTCTCTCTCTCACACACATTATCTCTCTCACACACACATTCTCTCTCACACACACATTCTCTCTCTCACACACGCATTCTCTCTCTCACACACATTCTCTCTCACACACACATTCTCTCTCTCACACACACGCATTCTCTCACACACGCATTCTCTCTCACACACACTCATTCTCTCTCTCACACGCATTCTCTCTCTCACACAAACAATCACTCGCTCACAAACATTCTCTCTCTCACACACACATTCTCTCTCTCACACACACGCATTCTCTCTCTCTCACACACACATTCTCTCTCTCTCACACACACATTCTCTCACACTCACACACACATTCTCTCTCACACCCACAATCTCTCTCTCACACACACGCATTCTCTCTCACACACTCATTCTCTCTCTCACACGCATTCTCTCTCTCACACAAACATTCTCTCTCTCACAAACATTCTCTCTCTCACACACACATTCTCTCTCACACACACACGCATTCTCTCTCTCTCACACACACATTCTCTCTCTCTCACACACACATTCTCTCTCACACACGCATTCTCTCTCTCTCACACACACATTCTCTCTCTCACACACACACACATTCTCTCTCACACACACATTCTCTCTCTCACACACACGCATTCTCTCTCACACACACATTCTCTCTCTCACACACACACATTCTCTCTCACACGCACATTCTCTCTCACACACGCATTCTCTCTCACACACGCATTCTCTCTCTTACACACACATTCTCACACGCAGATTCTCTCTCTCACACACGCATTCTCTCTCACACTCACATTCTCTCACACACACATTCTCTCTCTCTCACACACGCATTCTCTCTCACACACACACATTCTCTCTCACACACATTCTCTCTCTCACATACGCATTCTCTCTGACACACGCATTCTCTCTCTCACACACGCATTCTCTCACTCTCTGACACACATTCTCTCTCTCACACACACATTCTCTCTCTCACACACACGCATTCTCTCTCACACACACATTCTCTCTCACACACGCATTCTCTCTCACACACGCATTCTCTCTCTTACACACGCATTCTCTCTGACATACGCATTCTCTCTCTCACACACATTCTCTCTCTCACACACATTCTCTCTCTCAGACACACATTCTCTCCCTCACACACGCATTCTCTCTCACACACACACATTCTCTCTCACACACATTCTCTCTCTCACACACGCATTCTCTCTGACACACGCATTCTCTCTCTCACAGACGCATTCTCTCTCTCTCTGACACACATTCTCTCTTACACACAATTCTCTCTCTCTCTGACGCACATTCTCTCTCACACACACACATTCTCTCTCTGACACGCATTCTCCCTCACACACGCATTCTCTCTCACACACGCATTCTCTCTCTCACACACGCATTCTCTCTGTCACACACATTCACTCTCACACACACACATTCTCTCTCACACACACATTCTCTCTCTCACACACACACATTCTCTCTCTCTCACACACATTCTCTCTCTCACACACATTATCTCTCTCACACACACATTCTCTCTCACACACGCATTCTCTCTCACACACGCATTCTCTCTCTTACACACGCATTCTCTCTGACATACGCAATCTCTCTCTCACACACATTCTCTCTCTCACACACATTCTCTCTCTCAGACACACATTCTCTCCCTCACACACGCATTCTCTCTCACACACACACATTCTCTCTCACACACATTCTCTCTCTCACACACGCATTCTCTCTGACACACGCATTCTCTCTCTCACAGACGCATTCTCTCTCTCTCTGACACACATTCTCTCTTACACACAATTCTCTCTCTCTCTGACACACATTCTCTCTCTCACACACACATTCTCTCTCACACACGCATTCTCCCTCACACACGCATTCTCTCTCACACACGCATTCTCTCTCTCACACACGCATTCTCTCTGTCACACACATTCTCTCTCACACACACACATTCTCTCTCACACACACATTCTCTCTCTCACACACACATTCTCTCTCTCACACACATTCTCTCTCTCACACAAATTATCTCTCTCACACACGCATTCTCTCTCTTACACACGCATTCTCTCTGACATACGCATTCTCTCTCTCACACACATTCTCTCTCACACACACATTCTCTCTCTCACACACACGCATTCTCTCACACACGCATTCTCTCTCACACACACTCATTCTCTCTCTCACACGCATTCTCTCTCTCACACAAACATTCACTCTCTCGCAAACATTCACTCTCTCACACACACATTCTCTCTCTCACACACACGCATTCTCTCTCTCTCACACACACATTCTCTCACTCTCACACACACATTCTCTCTCACACACACAATCTCTCTCTCTCTCTCACACGCATTCTCTCTCTCACACAAACATTCTCTCTCTCACAAACATTCTCTCTCTCACACACACATGCTCTCTCTCAAACACACGCATTCTCTCTCTCTCACACACACATTCTCTCTCTCTCACACACATTCTCTCTCACACACGCATTCTCTCTCTCACACATACACATTCTCTCTCTCACACACACACATTCTCTCTCACACACACATTCTCTCTCTCACACACACGCATTCTCTCTCAAACACGCATTCTCTCTCACACACGCATTCTCTCTCACACGCACATTCTCTCTCACACGCACATTCTCTCTCACACACGCATTCTCTCTCACACACGCATTCTCTCTCTCACACGCATTCTCTCTCTCACACACATTCTCTCTCTCACACACGCATTCTCTCTGACACACGCATTCTCTCTCTCACACACATTCTCTCTCTCACACACATTCTCTCTCTCAGACACACATTCTCTCCCTCACACACGCATTCTCTCTCACACACGCACATTCTCTCTCACACACATTCTCTCTCTCACACACGCATTCTCTCTGACACACGCATTCTCTCTCTCACACACGCATTCTCTCTCTCTCTCTGACACACATTCTCTCTTGCACACAATTCTCTCTCTCTCTGACACACATTCTCTCTCACACACACACATTCTCTCTCTGACACACACATTCTCTCTCACACACACATTCTCTCTCACAAACGCATTCTCCCCCACACACGCATTCTCTCTCACACACGCATTCTCTCTCTCACACACGCATTCTCTCTGTCACACACATTCTCTCTCACACACACACATTCTCTCTCTCACACACATTCTCTCTCTCACACACACATTCTCTCTCTCTCACACACATTCTCTCTCTCACACACATTATCTCTCTCACACACACATTCTCTCTCACACACACATTCTCTCTCTCACACACGCATTCTCTCTCTCACACACATTCTCTCTCACACACACATTCTCTCTCTCACACACACGCATTCTCTCACACACGCATTCTCTCTCACACACACTCATTCTCTCTCTCACACGCATTCTCTCTCTCACACAAACAATCACTCGCTCACAAACATTCTCTCTCTCACACACACATTCTCTCTCTCACACACACGCATTCTCTCTCTCTCACACACACATTCTCTCTCTCTCACACACACATTCTCTCACACTCACACACACATTCTCTCTCACACACACAATCTCTCTCTCACACACACGCATTCTCTCTCACACACTCATTCTCTATCTCACACGCATTCTCTCTCTCACACAAACATTCTCTCTCTCACAAACATTCTCTCTCTCACACACACATTCTCTCTCACACACACACGCATTCTCTCTCTCACACACACACATTCTCTCTCTCTCTCACACACATTCTCTCTCACACACGCATTCTCTCTCTCTCACACACACATTCTCTCTCTCTCACACACACATTCTCTCTCACACACACATTCTCTCTCTCACACACACGCATTCTCTCTCACACACACATTCTCTCTCTCACACACACATATTCTCTCTCACACGCACATTCTCTCTCACACACGCATTCTCTCTCACACACGCATTCTCTCTCTTACACACACATTCTCACACGCAGATTCTCTCTCTCACACACGCATTCTCTCTCACACTCACATTCTCTCACACACACATTCTCTCTCTCTCACACACGCATTCTCTCTCACACACACACATTCTCTCTCACACACATTCTCTCTCTCACATACGCATTCTCTCTGACACACGCATTCTCTCTCTCACACACGCATTTTCTCACTCTCTGACACACATTCTCTCTCTCACACACACATTCTCTCTCTCACACACACGCATTCTCTCTCACACACACATTCTCTCTCACACACGCATTCTCTCTCACACACGCATTCTCTCTCTTACACACGCATTCTCTCTGACATACGCATTCTCTCTCACACACACATTCTCTCTCTCACACACATTCTCTCTCTCAGACACACATTCTCTCCCTCACACACGCATTCTCTCTCACACACACACATTCTCTCTCACACACATTCTCTCTCTCACACACGCATTCTCTCTGACACACGCATTCTCTCTCTCACAGACGCATTCTCTCTCTCTCTGACACACATTCTCTCTTACACACAATTCTCTCTCTCTCTGACACACATTCTCTCTCACACACACACATTCTCTCTCTGACACGCATTCTCCCTCACACACGCATTCTCTCTCACACACGCATTCTCTCTCTCACACACGCATTCTCTCTGTCACACACATTCACTCTCACACACACACATTCTCTCTCACACACACATTCTCTCTCTCTCACACACACATTCTCTCTCTCTCACACACATTCTCTCTCTCACACACATTATCTCTCTCACACACACATTCTCTCTCACACACGCATTCTCTCTCACACACGCATTCTCTCTCTTACACACGCATTCTCTCTGACATACGCATTCTCTCTCTCACACACATTCTCTCTCTCACACACATTCTCTCTCTCAGACACACATTCTCTCCCTCACACACGCATTCTCTCTCACACACACACATTCTCTCTCACACACATTCTCTCTCTCACACACGCATTCTCTCTGACACACGCATTCTCTCTCTCACAGACGCATTCTCTCTCTCACACACACATTCTCTCTCACACATGCATTCTCCCTCACACACGCATTCTCTCTCACACACGCATTCTCTCTCTCACACACGCATTCTCTCTGTCACACACATTCTCTCTCACACACACACATTCTCTCTTACACACAATTCTCTCTCTCTTTGACACACATTCTCTCTCTCACACACACATTCTCTCTCACACACGCATTCTCCCTCACACACTCATTCTCTCTCACACACGCATTCTCTCTCTCACACACGCATTCTCTCTGTCACACACATTCTCTCTCACACACACACATTGTCTCTCACACACACATTCTCTCTCACACACACACATTCTCTCTCTCACACACATTCTCTCTCTCACACAAATTATCTCTCACACACACACATTCTCTCTCTGACACGCATTCTCCCTCACACACGCATTCTCTCTCACACACGCATTCTCTCTCTCACACACGCATTCTCTCTGTCACACACATTCACTCTCACACACACACATTCTCTCTCACACACACATTCTCTCTCTCTCACACACACATTCTCTCTCTCTCACACACATTCTCTCTCTCACACACATTATCTCTCTCACACACACATTCTCTCTCACACACGCATTCTCTCTCACACACGCATTCTCTCTCTTACACACGCATTCTCTCTGACATACGCATTCTCTCTCTCACACACATTCTCTCTCTCACACACATTCTCTCTCTCAGACACACATTCTCTCCCTCACACACGCATTCTCTCTCACACACACACATTCTCTCTCACACACATTCTCTCTCTCACACACGCATTCTCTCTGACACACGCATTCTCTCTCTCACAGACGCATTCTCTCTCTCACACACACATTCTCTCTCACACATGCATTCTCCCTCACACACGCATTCTCTCTCACACACGCATTCTCTCTCTCACACACGCATTCTCTCTGTCACACACATTCTCTCTCACACACACACATTCTCTCTTACACACAATTCTCTCTCTCTTTGACACACATTCTCTCTCTCACACACACATTCTCTCTCACACACGCATTCTCCCTCACACACTCATTCTCTCTCACACACGCATTCTCTCTCTCACACACGCATTCTCTCTGTCACACACATTCTCTCTCACACACACACATTGTCTCTCACACACACATTCTCTCTCACACACACACATTCTCTCTCTCACACACATTCTCTCTCTCACACAAATTATCTCTCTCACACACACATTCTCTGTCACACACACATTCTCTCTCTCACACACGCATTCTCTCTCTCACACACATTCTCTCTCACACACACATTCTCTCTCTCACACACACGCATTCTCTCACACACGCATTCTCTCTCACACACACTCAGTCTCTCTCTCACACGCATTCTCTCTCTCACACAAACATTCACTCTCTCACAAACATTCTCTCTCTCACACACACATTCTCTCTCACACACACGCATTCTCTCTCTCTCACACACACATTCTCACACTCTCACACACACATTCTCTCTCACACACACAATCTCTCTCTCTCTCACACACGCATTCTCTCTCACACACACTCATTCTCTCTCTCACACGCATTCTCTCTCTCACACAAACATTCTCTCTCTCACAAACATTCTCTCTCTCACACACATGCTCTCTCTCACACACACGCATTCTCTCTCTCTCACACACATTCTCTCTCACACACGCATTCTCTCTCTCACACATACACATTCTCTCTCTCACACACACACATTCTCTCTCACACACACATTCTCTCTCTCACACACACGCATTCTCTCTCAAACACGCATTCTCTCTCACACACGCATTCTCTCTCACACGCGCATTCTCTCTCACACGCACATTCTCTCTCACACACGCATTCTCTCTCACACACGCATTCTCTCTCTCACACACACATTCTCACACACAGATTCTCTCTCTCACACACGCATTCTCTCTCACACTCACATTCTCTCACACACACATTCTCTCTCTCTCACACAAGCATTCTCTCTCACACACACACATTCTCTCTCACACACATTCTCTCTCTCACATACGCATTCTCTCTGACACACGCAATCTCTCTCTCGCACACGCATTCTCTCACTCTCTCACACACATGCTCTCTTACACACAATTCTCTCTCTCTCTGACACACATTCTCTCTCTCACACACACATTCTCTCTCTGACACACACATTCTCTCTCACACACACATTCTCTATCACACACGCATTCTCTCTCACACACGCATTCTCTCTCTTACACACGCATTCTCTCTGACACACACATTCTCTCTCACACACACACATTGTCTCTCACACACACATTATCTCTCTCACACACACATTCTCTCTCTCACACACACATTCTCTCTCTCACACACGCATTCTCTCTGACACACGCATTCTCTCTCACACACGCATTCTCTCTCTCCCACACGCATTCTCTCTCACACACGCATTCTCTCTCACACACACATTCTCTCTCTCACACACATTCTCTCTCTCACACACACATTCTCTCTCTCTCACACACGCATTCTCTCTCACACACGCATTCTCTCTCACACACGCATTTTCTCTCTCACACACATTCTCTCTCTCACACACATTCTCTCTCTCACACACGCATTCTCTCTGACACACGCATTCTCTCTCTCACACACATTCTCTCTCTCACACACATTCTCTCTCTCAGACACACATTCTCTCCCTCACACACGCATTCTCTCTCACACACACACATTCTCTCTCACACACATTCTCTCTCTCACACACGCATTCTCTCTGACACACGCATTCTCTCTCTCACAGACGCATTCTCTCTCTCTCTGACACACATTCTCTCTTACACACAATTCTCTCTCTCTCTGACACACATTCTCTCTCACACAAACACATTCTCTCTCTGACACACACATTCTCTCTCACACACACATTCTCTCTCACACACGCATTCTCCCTCACACACGCATTCTCTCTCAAACACGCATTCTCTCTCTCACACACGCATTCTCTCTGTCACACACATTCTCTCTCACACACACACATTCTCTCTCTCACACACATTCTCTCTCTCACACACACATTCTCTCTCTCTCACACACATTCTCTCTCTCACACACATTATCTCTCTCACACACACATTCTCTCTCACACACACATTCTCTCTCTCACACACGCATTCTCTCTCTCACACACATTCTCTCTCACACACACATTCTCTCTCTCACACACACGCATTCTCTCTCACACACACTCATTCTCTCTCTAACACGCATTCTCTCTCTCACACAAACATTCACTCTCTCACAAACATTCTCTCTCTCACACACACATTCTCTCTCTCACACACACGCATTCTCTCTCTCTCACACACACATTCTCTCACTCTCACACACACATTCTCTCTCACACACACAATCTCTCTCTCTCACACACGCATTCTCTCTCACACACACTCATTCTCTCTCACACACGCATTCTCTCTCTCACACAAACATTCTCTCTCTCACAAACATTCTCTCTCTCACACACACATTCTCTCTCTCACACACACGCATTCTCTCTCACACACACACACATTCTCTCTCTCTCACACACACAATCTCTCTCACACACGCATTCTCTCTCTCACACACACACATTCTCTCTCTCACACACACACATTCTCTCTCACACACACATTCTCTCTCTCACACACACGCATTCTCTCTCAAACACGCATTCTCTCTCACACACATTCTCTCTCTCACACACACGCATTCTCTCTCACACACACACATTCTCTCTCACACACATTCTCTCTCTCACATACGCATTCTCTCTGACACACGCATCCTCTCTCTCACACACGCATTCTCTCACTCTCTGACACACATTCTCTCTTACACACAATTCTCTCTCTCTCTGACACACATTCTCTCTCTCACACACACATTCTCTCTCTGACACACACATTCTCTCTCACACACACATTCTCTCTCACACACGCATTCTCTCTCACACACGCATTCTCTCTCTTACACACGCATTCTCTCTGACACACCCATTCTCTCTCACACACACACATTCTCTCTCTCACACACATTCTCTCTCACACACACACATTCTCTCTCTCACACACACATTCGCTCTCACACACACATTATCTCTCTCACACACACATTCTCTCTCACACACACATTCTCTCTCTCCCACACGCATTCTCTCTCTCACACACATTCTCTCTCACACACACATTCTCTCTCTCACACACACGCATTCTCTCACTCAGGCATTCTCTCTCACACACACTCATTCTCTCTCTCACACGCATTCTCTCTCTCACACAAACATTCACTCTCTCACAAACATTCTCTCTCTCACACACACATTCTCTCTCTCACACACACGCATTCTCTCTCTCACACACACATTCTCTCACTCTCACACACACATTATTTCTCTCACACACAATCTCTCTCTCACACACACGCATTCTCTCTCACACACACTCATTCTCTCTCTCACACGCATTCTCTCTCTCACACAAACATTCTCTCTCTCACAAACATTCTCTCTCTCACACACACATTCTCTCTCACACACACGCATTCTCTCTCTCTCACACACACATTCTCTCTCTCTCACACACACATTCTCTCTCACACACGCATTCTCTCTCTCTCACACACACATTCTCTCTCTCACACACACGCATTCTCTCTCAAACACGCATTCTCTCTCACACACGCATTCTCTCTCACACGCACATTCTCTCTCACACGCAAATTCTCTCTCACACACGCATTCTCTCTCACACACGCATTCTCTCTCACATGCACATTCTCTCTCACACACACATTCTCGCACACACACATTCTCTCTCTCACACACATTCTCTCTCTCACACACACATTCTCACACACAGATTCTCTCTCTCACACACGCATTCTCTCTCACACTCACATTCTCTCACACACACATTCTCTCACACACAAACATTCTCTCTCACACACACATTCTCTCTCTATCACACACACATTCTCTCTCACACACACGCATTCTCTCTGACACACGCATTCTCTCTCTCTAACACGCATTCTCTCACACACACACACATTCTCCCTCTCTCACACACATTCTCTCTCTCAAACACACATTCTCTCTCACACACACATTCTCTCTCTCACTCGCACATTCTCTCTCTCATACACACGCATTCTCTCTCACACGCACATTCTCTCTCTCACTCGCACATTCTCTGTCTCTCACACACATTCTCTCTCTCTCTCACACACACATTCTCTCTCTCTCACACATACATTCTCTCTTTCACACACACGCATTCTCTCTCAAACACGCATTCTCTCTCACACACGCATTCTCTCTCACACGCACATTCTCTCTCACACGCACATTCTCTCTCACACACGCATTCTCTCTCACACACGCATTCTCTCTCAAACGCACATTCTCTCTCACACGCACATTCTCTCACACACACATTCTCTCTCTCACACACATTCTCTCTCTCACACACACATTCTCAGACACAGATTCTCTCTCTCACACACACATTCTCTCTCACACTCACATTCTCTCACACACACATTCTCTCTCTCTCACACACGCATTCTCTCTCACACATACATTCTCTCTCACACACATTCTCTCTCTTACACACGCATTCTCTCTGACACACGCATTCTCTCTCTCACACACGCATTCTCTCTCTGACACACATTCTCTCTTACACACAATTCTCTCTCTCTCTGACACACATTCTCTCTCTCACACACACATTCTCTCTCTGACACACACATTCTCTCTCACACACACATTCTCTCTCACACACGCATTCTCTCTCACACACGCATTCTCTCTCACACGCATTCTCTCTGACACACACATTCTCTCTCACACACACACATTCTCTCTCTCACACACATTCTCTCTCTCACTCACACATTCTCTCTCTCTCACACACATTCTCTCTCTCACACACATTATCTCTCTCACACACACATTCTCTCTCACACACACTCATTCTCTCTCTCACACGCATTCTCTCTCTCACACAAACATTCACTCTCTCACAAACATTCTCTCTCTCACACACACATTCTCTCTCACACACACACGCATTCTCTCTCTCTCACACACACATTCTCTCACTCTCACACACACGCACACACACATTCTCTCTCACACACACAATCTCTCTCTCTCTCACACACGCATTCTCTCTCACACACACACATTCTCTCTCACACACATTCTCTCTCTCACATACGCATTCTCTCTGTCACACGCATTCTCTCTCTCACACACGCATTTTCTCACTCTCTGACACACATTCTCTCTCTCACACACACATTCTCTCTCTCACACACACGCATTCTCTCTCACACACACATTCTCTCTCACACACGCATTCTCTCTCACACACGCATTCTCTCTCTTACACACGCATTCTCTCTGACATACGCATTCTCTCTCTCACACACATTCTCTCTCTCACACACATTCTCTCTCTCAGACACACATTCTCTCCCTCACACACGCATTCTCTCTCACACACACACATTCTCTCTCACACACATTCTCTCTCTCACACACGCATTCTCTCTGACACACGCATTCTCTCTCTCACAGACGCATTCTCTCTCTCTCTGACACACATTCTCTCTTACACACAATTCTCTCTCTCTCTGACACACATTCTCTCTCACACACACACATTCTCTCTCTGACACGCATTCTCCCTCACACACGCATTCTCTCTCACACACGCATTCTCTCTCTCACACACGCATTCTCTCTGTCACACACATTCACTCTCACACACACACATTCTCTCTCACACACACATTCTCTCTCTCTCACACACACATTCTCTCTCTCTCACACACATTCTCTCTCTCACACACATTATCTCTCTCACACACACATTCTCTCTCACACACGCATTCTCTCTCACACACGCATTCTCTCTCTTACACACGCATTCTCTCTGACATACGCATTCTCTCTCTCACACACATTCTCTCTCTCACACACATTCTCTCTCTCAGACACACATTCTCTCCCTCACACACGCATTCTCTCTCACACACACACATTCTCTCTCACACACATTCTCTCTCTCACACACGCATTCTCTCTGACACACGCATTCTCTCTCTCACAGACGCATTCTCTCTCTCTCTGACACACATTCTCTCTTACACACAATTCTCTCTCTCTCTGACACACATTCTCTCTCTCACACACACATTCTCTCTCACACATGCATTCTCCCTCACACACGCATTCTCTCTCACACACGCATTCTCTCTCTCACACACGCATTCTCTCTGTCACACACATTCTCTCTCACACACACACATTCTCTCTTACACACAATTCTCTCTCTCTCTGACACACATTCTCTCTCTCACACACACATTCTCTCTCACACACGCATTCTCCCTCACACACGCATTCTCTCTCACACACGCATTCTCTCTCTCACACACGCATTCTCTCTGTTACACACATTCTCTCTCACACACACACATTGTCTCTCACACACACATTCTCTCTCACACACACACATTCTCTCTCTCACACACATTCTCTCTCTCACACAAATTATCTCTCTCACACACACATTCTCTGTCACACACACATTCTCTCTCTCACACACGCATTCTCTCTCTCACACACATTCTCTCTCACACACACATTCTCTCTCTCACACACACGCATTCTCTCACACACGCATTCTCTCTCACACACACTCAGTCTCTCTCTCACACGCATTCTCTCTCTCACACAAACATTCACTCTCTCACAAACATTCTCTCTCTCACACACACATTCTCTCTCACACACACGCATTCTCTCTCTCTCACACACACATTCTCACACTCTCACACACACATTCTCTCTCACACACACAATCTCTCTCTCTCTCACACACGCATTCTCTCTCACACACACTCATTCTCTCTCTCACACGCATTCTCTCTCTCACACAAACATTCTCTCTCTCACAAACATTCTCTCTCTCACACACATGCTCTCTCTCACACACACGCATTCTCTCTCTCTCACACACATTCTCTCTCACACACGCATTCTCTCTCTCACACATACACATTCTCTCTCTCACACACACACATTCTCTCTCACACACACATTCTCTCTCTCACACACACGCATTCTCTCTCAAACACGCATTCTCTCTCACACACGCATTCTCTCTCACACGCGCATTCTCTCTCACACGCACATTCTCTCTCACACACGCATTCTCTCTCACACACGCATTCTCTCTCTCACACACACATTCTCACACACAGATTCTCTCTCTCACACACGCATTCTCTCTCACACTCACATTCTCTCACACACACATTCTCTCTCTCTCACACACGCATTCTCTCTCACACACACACATTCTCTCTCACACACATTCTCTCTCTCACATACGCATTCTCTCTGACACACGCAATCTCTCTCTCGCACACGCATTCTCTCACTCTCTCACACACATGCTCTCTTACACACAATTCTCTCTCTCTCTGACACACATTCTCTCTCTCACACACACATTCTCTCTCTGACACACACATTCTCTCTCACACACACATTCTCTATCACACACGCATTCTCTCTCACACACGCATTCTCTCTCTTACACACGCATTCTCTCTGACACACACATTCTCTCTCACACACACACATTGTCTCTCACACACACATTATCTCTCTCACACACACATTCTCTCTCTCACACACACATTCTCTCTCTCACACACGCATTCTCTCTGACACACGCATTCTCTCTCACACACGCATTCTCTCTCTCCCACACGCATTCTCTCTCACACACGCATTCTCTCTCACACACACATTCTCTCTCTCACACACATTCTCTCTCTCACACACACATTCTCTCTCTCTCACACACGCATTCTCTCTCACACACGCATTCTCTCTCACTCACGCATTTTCTCTCTCACACACATTCTCTCTCTCACACACATTCTCTCTCTCACACACGCATTCTCTCTGACACACGCATTCTCTCTCTCACACACATTCTCTCTCTCACACACATTCTCTCTCTCAGACACACATTCTCTCCCTCACACACGCATTCTCTCTCACACACACACATTCTCTCTCACACACATTCTCTCTCTCACACACGCATTCTCTCTGACACACGCATTCTCTCTCTCACAGACGCATTCTCTCTCTCTCTGACACACATTCTCTCTTACACACAATTCTCTCTCTCTCTGACACACATTCTCTCTCACACAAACACATTCTCTCTCTGACACACACATTCTCTCTCACACACACATTCTCTCTCACACACGCATTCTCCCTCACACACGCATTCTCTCTCAAACACGCATTCTCTCTCTCACACACGCATTCTCTCTGTCACACACATTCTCTCTCACACACACACATTCTCTCTCTCACACACATTCTCTCTCTCACACACACATTCTCTCTCTCTCACACACATTCTCTCTCTCACACACATTATCTCTCTCACACACACATTCTCTCTCACACACACATTCTCTCTCTCACACACGCATTCTCTCTCTCACACACATTCTCTCTCACACACACATTCTCTCTCTCACACACACGCATTCTCTCTCACACACACTCATTCTCTCTCTAACACGCATTCTCTCTCTCACACAAACATTCACTCTCTCACAAACATTCTCTCTCTCACACACACATTCTCTCTCTCACACACACGCATTCTCTCTCTCTCACACACACATTCTCTCACTCTCACACACACATTCTCTCTCACACACACAATCTCTCTCTCTCACACACGCATTCTCTCTCACACACACTCATTCTCTCTCACACACGCATTCTCTCTCTCACACAAACATTCTCTCTCTCACAAACATTCTCTCTCTCACACACACATTCTCTCTCTCACACACACGCATTCTCTCTCACACACACACACATTCTCTCTCTCTCACACACACAATCTCTCTCACACACGCATTCTCTCTCTCACACACACACATTCTCTCTCTCTCACACACACATTCTCTCTCACACACACATTCTCTCTCTCACACACACGCATTCTCTCTCAAACACGCATTCTCTCTCACACACATTCTCTCTCTCACACACACGCATTCTCTCTCACACACACACATTCTCTCTCACACACATTCTCTCTCTCACATACGCAATCTCTCTGACACACGCATCCTCTCTCTCACACACGCATTCTCTCACTCTCTGACACACATTCTCTCTTACACACAATTCTCTCTCTCTCTGACACACATTCTCTCTCTCACACACACATTCTCTCTCTGACACACACATTCTCTCTCACACACACATTCTCTCTCACACACGCATTCTCTCTCACACACGCATTCTCTCTCTTACACACGCATTCTCTCTGACACACCCATTCTCTCTCACACACACACATTCTCTCTCTCACACACATTCTCTCTCACACACACACATTCTCTCTCTCACACACACATTCGCTCTCTCACACACATTATCTCTCTCACACACACATTCTCTCTCACACACACATTCTCTCTCTCCCACACGCATTCTCTCTCTCACACACATTCTCTCTCATACACACATTCTCTCTCTCACACACACGCATTCTCTCACTCAGGCATTCTCTCTCACACACACTCATTCTCTCTCTCACACGCATTCTCTCTCTCACACAAACATTCACTCTCTCACAAACATTCTCTCTCTCACACACACATTCTCTCTCTCACACACACGCATTCTCTCTCTCACACACACATTCTCTCACTCTCACACACACATTATTTCTCTCACACACAATCTCTCTCTCACACACACGCATTCTCTCTCACACACACTCATTCTCTCTCTCACACGCATTCTCTCTCTCACACAAACATTCTCTCTCTCACAAACATTCTCTCTCTCACACACACATTCTCTCTCACACACACGCATTCTCTCTCTCTCACACACACATTCTCTCTCTCACACACACACATTCTCTCTCACACACGCATTCTCTCTCTCTCACACACACATTCTCTCTCTCACACACACGCATTCTCTCTCAAACACGCATTCTCTCTCACACACGCATTCTCTCTCACACGCACATTCTCTCTCACACGCAAATTCTCTCTCACACACGCATTCTCTCTCACACACGCATTCTCTCTCACATGCACATTCTCTCTCACACACACATTCTCGCACACACACATTCTCTCTCACACACACATTCTCTCTCTCACACACACATTCTCACACACAGATTCTCTCTCTCACACACGCATTCTCTCTCACACTCACATTCTCTCACACACACATTCTCTCACACACAAACATTCTCTCTCACACACACATTCTCTCTCTCACACACACATTCTCTCTCACACACACGCATTCTCTCTCTCACACACACATTCTCGCTCTCTCACACACATTCTCTCTCTATCACACACACATTCTCTCTCACACACACGCATTCTCTCTGACACACGCATTCTCTCACACACACACACATTCTCCCTCTCTCACACACATTCTCTCTCTCAAACACACATTCTCTCTCACACACACATTCTCTCTCTCACTCGCACATTCTCTCTCTCATACACACGCATTCTCTCTCACACGCACATTCTCTCTCTCACTCGCACATTCTCTGTCTCTCACACACATTCTCTCTCTCTCTCACACACACATTCTCTCTCTCTCACACATACATTCTCTCTTTCACACACACGCATTCTCTCTCAAACACGCATTCTCTCTCACACACGCATTCTCTCTCACACGCACATTCTCTCTCACACGCACATTCTCTCTCACACACGCATTCTCTCTCACACACGCATTCTCTCTCACACGCACATTCTCTCTCACACGCACATTCTCTCACACACACATTCTCTCTCTCACACACATTCTCTCTCTCACACACACATTCTCAGACACAGATTCTCTCTCTCACACACACATTCTCTCTCACACTCACATTCTCTCACACACACATTCTCTCTCTCTCACACACGCATTCTCTCTCACACATACATTCTCTCTCACACACATTCTCTCTCTTACACACGCATTCTCTCTGACACACGCATTCTCTCTCTCACACACGCATTCTCTCTCTGACACACATTCTCTCTTACACACAATTCTCTCTCTCTCTGACACACATTCTCTCTCTCACACACACATTCTCTCTCTGACACACACATTCTCTCTCACACACACATTCTCTCTCACACACGCATTCTCTCTCACACACGCATTCTCTCTCACACGCATTCTCTCTGACACACACATTCTCTCTCACACACACACATTCTCTCTCTCACACACATTCTCTCTCTCACTCACACATTCTCTCTCTCTCACACACATTCTCTCTCTCACACACATTATCTCTCTCACACACACATTCTCTCTCACACTCACATTCTCTCTCTCACACACGCATTCTCTCTCTCACACACATTCTCTCTAACACACACATTCTCTCTCTCACACACACGCATTCTCTCACACACGCATTCTCTCTCACACACACTCATTCTCTCTCTCACACGCATTCTCTCTGTCACACAAACATTCACTCTCTCACAAACATTCTCACTCTCACACACACATTCTCTCTCACACACACACGCATTCTCTCTCTCACACACACACATTCTCTCACTCTCACACACACATTCTCTCTCACACACAATCTCTCTCTCTCACACACGCATTCTCTCTCACACACACTCATTCTCTCTCTCACACGCATTCTCTCTCACACAAACATTCTCTCTCTCACAAACATTCTCTCCTCACACACACATTCTCTCTCTCACACACACGCATTCTCTCTCTCTCACACACACACATTCTCTCTCTCACACACACACATTCTCTCTCACACACGCATTCTCTCTCTCTCACACACACATTCTCTCTCTCACACAGACACATTCTCTCTCACACACACATTCTCTCTCTCACACATACGCATTCTCTCTCAAACACGCGTTCTCTCTCACACACGCATTCTCTCTCACACGCTCATTCTCTCTCACACGCACATTCTCTCTGTCACACACATTCTCTCACTCACACACACATTCTCACACACAGATTCTCTCTCTCACACACGCATTCTCTCTCACACTCACATTCTCTCACACACACATTCTCTCACACACACACATTCTCTCTCTCACACACACATTCTCGCTCTCTCACACGCATTCTCTCTCTATCACACACACATTCTCTCTCACACACACGCATTCTCTCTGACACACACATTGTCTCTTTCACACACACATTCTCTCTCTCACACACACATTCTCCCTCTCTCACACACATTCTCTCTCTCACACACACATTCTCCCTCTCTCACACACATTATCTCTCTCACACACACATTCTCTCTCACACACACATTCTCTCTCTCACTCGCACATTCTCTCTCTCACATACACGCATTCTCTCTCACACACGCATTCTCTCTCTCACTCGCACATTCTCTCTCTCACACGCACATTCTCTCTCACACGCACATTCTCTCTCACACACGCATTCTCTCTCACACACGCATTCTCTCTCACACGCACATTCTCTCTCACACACACATTCTCTCACACACACATTCTCTATCTCACACACATTCTACTCTCTCACACACACATTCTCTCACTCTCACACACACATTCGCTCTCTCACACACATTATCTCTCTCTCACACACATTCTCTCTCACACACACATTCTCTCTCTCCCACACGCATTCTCTCTCTCACACACATTCTCTCTCACACACACATTCTCTCTCTCACACACACGCATTCTCTCACTCAGGCATTCTCTCTCACACACACTCATTCTCTCTCTCACACGCATTCTCTCTCTCACACAAACATTCACTCTCTCACAAACATTCTCTCTCTCACACACACGCATTCTCTCACTCAGGCATTCTCTCTCACACACACTCATTCTCTATCTCACACACATTCTACTCTCTCACACGCACATTCTCTCTCACACACACATTCTCTCACACACACATTCTCTATCTCACACACATTCTCTCTCACACACAATCTCTCTCTCTCTCACACGCATTCTCTCTCTCACACAAACATTCTCTCTCTCACAAACATTCTCTCTCTCATACTCACATTCTCTCTCACACACACGCATTCTCTGTCTCTCACACACACATTCTCTCTCTCTCACACACACATTCTCTCTCACACACGCATTCTCTCTCTCACACACACACATTCTCTCTCTCTCACACACAGATTCTCTCTCACACGTACATTCTCTCTCACACGCACATTCTCTCTCACACACGCATTCTCTCTCACACACGCATTCTCTCTCACATGCACATTCTCTCACACACACACATTCTCTCACACACACATTCTCTCTCTCACACACACATTCTCCCTCTCTCACACACATTCTCTCTCTCACACACACATTCTCTCTCACACACACGCATTCTCTCTCTCACACACACATTCTCGCTCTCTCACACACATTCTCTCTCTATCACACACACATTCTCTCTCACACACACGCATTCTCTCTGACACACGCATTCTCTCTCTCTCACACGCATTCTCTCACACACACACACATTCTCCCTCTCTCACACACATTCTCTCTCTCAAACACACATTCTCTCTCACACACACATTCTCTCTCTCACTCGCACATTCTCTCTCTCATACACACGCATTCTCTCTCACACGCACATTCTCTCTCTCACTCGCACATTCTCTCTCTCTCACACACATTCTCTCTCTCACACACACACATTTTCTCTCTCACACACACACATTCTCTCTTTCACACACACGCATTCTCTCTCAAACACGCATTCTCTCTCACACACGCATTCTCTCTCACACGCACATTCTCTCTCACACGCACATTCTCTCTCACACACGCATTCACTCTCACACACGCATTCTCTCTCACACGCACATTCTCTCTCACACACACATTCTCTCACACACACATTCTCTCTCTCACACACATTCTCTCTCTCACACACACATTCTCAGACACAGATTCTCTCTCTCACACACACATTCTCTCTCACACTCACATTCTCTCACACACACATTCTCTCTCTCACACACACACATTCTCTCTTTCACACACACGCATTCTCTCTCAAACACGCATTCTCTCTCACACACGCATTCTCTCTCACACGCACTTTCTCTCTCACACGCACATTCTCTCTCACACACGCATTCTCTCTCACACACGCATTCTCTCTCACACGCACATTCTCTCTCACACGCACATTCTCTCACACACACATTCTCTCTCTCACACACATTCTCTCTCTCACACACACATTCTCAGACACAGATTCTCTCTCTCACACACGCATTCTCTCTCACACGCACATTCTCTCTCACACGCACATTCTCTCTCACACACGCATTCTCTCTCACACACGCATTCTCTCTCACACGCACATTCTCTATCACACGCACATTCTCTCACACACACATTCTCTCTCTCACACACATTCTCTCTCTCACACACACATTCTCAGACACAGATTCTCTCTCTCACACACACATTCTCTCTCACACTCTCATTCTCTCACACACACATTCTCTCTCTCTCACACACGCATTCTCTCTCACACATACATTCTCTCTCACACACATTCTCTCTCTCACACACGCATTCTCTCTGACACACGCATTCTCTCTCTCACACACGCATTCTCTCTCTGACACACATTCTCTCTTACACACAATTCTCTCTCCCTCTGACACACATTCTCTCTCTCACACACACATTCTCTCTCTGACACACACATTCTCTCTCACACACACATTCTCTCTCACACACGCATTCTCTCTCACACACGCATTCTCTCTCACACGCATTCTCTCTGACACACACATTCTCTCTCACACACACACATTCTCTCTCTCACACACATTCTCTCTCTCACTCACACATTCTCTCTCTCTCACACACATTCTCTCTCTCACACACATTATCTCTCTCACACACACATTCTCTCTCACACTCACATTCTCTCTCTCACACACGCATTCTCTCTCTCACACGCATTCTCTCTAACACACACATTCTCTCTCTCACACACACGCATTCTCTCACACACGCATTCTCTCTCACACACACTCATTCTCTCTCTCACACGCATTCTCTCTGTCACACAAACATTCACTCTCTCACAAACATTCTCACTCTCACACACACATTCTCTCTCACACACACACGCATTCTCCCTCTCGCACACACACATTCTCTCACTCTCACACACACATTCTCTCTCACACACAATCTCTCTCTCACACACACGCATTCTCTCTCACACACACTCATTCTCTCTCTCACACGCATTCTCTCTCACACAAACATTCTCTCTCTCACAAACATTCTCTCCTCACACACACATTCTCTCTCTCACACACACGCATTCTCTCTCTCTCTCACACACACATTCTCTCTCTCACACACACACATTCTCTCTCACACACGCATTCTCTCTCTCTCACACACACATTCTCTCTCTCACACAGACACATTCTCTCTCACACACACATTCTCTCTCTCACACATACGCATTCTCTCTCAAACACGCGTTCTCTCTCACACACGCATTCTCTCTCACACGCTCATTCTCTCTCACACGCACATTCTCTCTGTCACACACATTCTCTCACTCACACACACATTCTCACACACAGATTCTCTCTCTCACACACGCATTCTCTCTCACACTCACATTCTCTCACACACACATTCTCTCACACACACACATTCTCTCTCTCACACACACATTCTCGCTCTCACACACGCATTCTCTCTCTATCACACACACATTCTCTCTCACACACACGCATTCTCTCTGACACACACATTCTCTCTTTCACACACACATTCTCTCTCTCACACACACATTCTCCCTCTCTCACACACATTCTCTCTCTCACACACACATTCTCCCTCTCTCACACACATTCTCTCTCTCACACACACATTCTCTCTCACACACACATTCTCTCTCTCACTCGCACATTCTCTCTCTCACATACACGCATTCTCTCTCACACACGCATTCTCTCTCTCACTCGCACATTCTCTCTCACACGCACATTCTCTCTCACACGCACATTCTCTCTCACACACGCATTCTCTCTCACACACGCATTCTCTCTCACACGCACATTCTCTCTCACACACACATTCTCTCACACACACATTCTCTATCTCACACACATTCTACTCTCTCACACACACATTCTCTCACTCTCACACACACATTCTCTCTCACACACAATCTCTCTCTCTCACACACGCATTCTCTCTCACACACACTCATTCTCTCTCTCACACGCATTCTCTCTCTCACACAAACATTCTCTCTCTCACAAACATTCTCTCTCTCATACACACATTCTCTCTCACACACACGCATTCTCTGTCTCTCACACACACATTCTCTCTCTCTCACACACACATTCTCTCTCACACACGCATTCTCTCTCTCTCACACACACATTCTCTCTCTCTCACACACAGATTCTCTCTCACACGCACATTCTCTCTCACACGCACATTCTCTCTCACACACGCATTCTCTCTCACACACGCATTCTCTCTCACATGCACATTCTCTCTCACACACACATTCTCTCACACACACATTCTCTCTCTCACACACACATTCTCCCTCTCTCACACACATTCTCTCTCACACACACACATTCTCTCTCACACACACGCATTCTCTCTCTCACACACACATTCTCGCTCTCTCACACACATTCTCTCTCTATCACACACACATTCTCTCTCACACACACGCATTCTCTCTGACACACGCATTCTCTCTCTCTCACACGCATTCTCTCACACACACATTCTCCCTCTCTCACACACATTCTCTCTCTCAAACACACATTCTCTCTCACACACACATTCTCTCTCTCACTCGCACATTCTCTCTCTCATACACACGCATTCTCTCTCACACGCACATTCTCTCTCTCACTCGCACATTCTCTCTCTCTCACACACATTCTCTCTCTCACACACACACATTCTCTCTCTCACACACACACATTCTCTCTTTCACACACACGCATTCTCTCTCAAACACGCATTCTCTCTCACACACGCATTCTCTCTCACACGCACATTCTCTCTCACACGCACATTCTCTCTCACACACGCATTCTCTCTCACACACGCATTCTCTCTCACACGCACATTCTCTCTCACACACACATTCTCTCACACACACATTCTCTCTCTCACACACATTCTCTCTCTCACACACACATTCTCAGACACAGATTCTCTCTCTCACACACATTCTCTCTCACACTCACATTCTCTCACACACACATTCTCTCTCTCTCACACACGCATTCTCTCTCACACATACATTCTCTCTCACACACATTCTCTCTCTCACACACGCATTCTCTCTGACACACGCATTCTCTCTCACACACACGCATTCTCTCTCTCTCTGACACACATTCTCTCTTACACACAATTCTCTCTCTCTCTGACACACATTCTCTCTCTCACACACACATTCTCTCTCTGACACACACATTCTCTCTCACACACACATTCTCTCTCACACACGCATTCTCTCTCACACACGCATTCTCTCTCACACGCATTCTCTCTGACACACACATTCTCTCTCACACACACACATTCTCTCTCTCACACACATTCTCTCTCTCACTCACACATTCTCTCTCTCTCACACACATTCTCTCTCTCACACACATTATCTCTCTCACACACACATTCTCTCTCACACTCACATTCTCTCTCTCACACACGCATTCTCTCTCTCACACACATTCTCTCTAACACACACATTCTCTCTCTCACACACACGCATTCTCTCACACACGCATTCTCTCTCACACACACTCATTCTCTCTCTCACACGCATTCTCTCTCTCACACAAACATTCACTCTCTCACAAACATTCTCACTCTCACACACACATTCTCTCTCACACACACACGCATTCTGTCTCTCTCACACACACATTCTCTCACTCTCACACACACATTCTCTCTCACACACACAATCTCTCTCTCTCACACACGCATTCTCTCTCACACACACTCATTCTCTCTCTCACACGCATTCTCTCTCACACAAACATTCTCTCTCTCACAAACATTCTCTCCTCACACACACATTCTCTCTCACACACACACGCATTCTCTCTCTCACACACACACACATTCTCTCTCTCACACACACACATTCTCTCTCACACACGCATTCTCTCTCTCTCACACACACATTCTCTCTCTCACACACACACATTCTCTCTCACACACACATTCTCTCTCTCACACATACGCATTCTCTCTCAAACACGCGTTCTCTCTCACACACGCATTCTCTCTCACACGCTCATTCTCTCTCACACGCACATTCTCTCTGTCACACACATTCTCTCACTCACACACATTCTCACACACAGATTCTCTCTCTCACACACGCATTCTCTCTCACACTCACATTCTCTCACACACACATTCTCTCACACACACACATTCTCTCTCTCACACACACATTCTCGCTCTCTCACACGCATTCTCTCTCTATCACACACACATTCTCTCTCACACACACGCATTCTCTCTGACACACACATTCTCTCTTTCACACACACATTCTCTCTCTCACACACACATTATCCCTCTCTCACACACATTCTCTCTCTCACACACACATTCTCCCTCTCTCACACACATTCTCTCTCTCACACACACATTCTCTCTCACACACACATTCTCTCTCTCACTCGCACATTCTCTCTCTCACATACACGCATTCTCTCTCACACACGCATTCTCTCTCTCACTCGCACATTCTCTCTCTCACACGCACATTCTCTCTCACACGCACATTCTCTCTCACACACGCATTCTCTCTCACACACGCATTCTCTCTCACACGCACATTCTCTCTCACACACACATTCTCACACACACACATTCTCTATCTCACACACATTCTACTCTCACACACACATTCTCTCACTCTCACACACACATTCTCCCTCACACACAATCTCTCTCTCTCACACACGCATTCTCTCTCACACACACTCATTCTCTCTCTCACACGCATTCTCTCTCTCACACAAACATTCTCTCTCTCTCACAAACATTCTCTCTCTCATACACACATTCTCTCTCACACACACGCATTCTCTGTCTCTCACACACACATTCTCTCTCTCTCACACACACATTCTCTCTCTCTCACGCACAGATTCTCTCTCACACGCACATTCTCTCTCACATGCACATTCTCTCTCACACACGCATTCTCGCTCACACACGCATTCTCTCTCACATGCACATTCTCTCTCACACACACATTCTCTCACACACACATTCTCTCTCTCACACACATTCTCTCTCTCACACACACATTCTCACACACAGATTTTCTATCTCACACACGCATTCTCTCTCACACTCACATTCTCTCACACACACATTCTCTCACACACAAACATTCTCTCTCACACACACATTCTCTCTCTCACACACACATTCTCTCTCACACACACGCATTCTCTCTCTCACACACACATTCTCGCTCTCTCACACACATTCTCTCTCTATCACACACACATTCTCTCTCACACACACGCATTCTCTCTGACACACGCATTCTCTCTCTCACACACGCATTCTCTCTCACACACACACATTCTCCCTCTCTCACACACATTCTCTCTCTCACACACACATTCTCTCTCACATACACATTCTCTCTCTCACTCGCACATTCTCTCTCTCATATACACGCATTCTCTCTCACACACGCATTCTCTCTCACACGCACATTCTCTCTCTCTTTCGCACATTCTCTCTCTCATACACACGCATTCTCTCTCACACGCACATTCTCTCTCTCACTCGCATATTCTCTCTCTTTCACACACATTCTCTCTCTCTCACACACACATTCTCTCTCTCTCACACACACATTCTCTCTTTCACACACACGCATTCTCTCTCAAACACGCATTCTCTCTCACACACGCATTCTCTCTCACACGCACATTCTCTCTCACACGCACATTCTCTCTCACACACGCATTCTCTCTCACACACGCATTCTCTCTCACACGCACATTCTCTCTCACACACACATTCTCTCACACACACATTCTCTCTCTCACACACATTCTCTCTCTCACACACACATTCTCAGACACAGATTCTCTCTCTCACACACGCATTCTCTCTCACACTCACATTCTCTCACACACACATTCTCGCTCTCTCACACACATTCTCTCTCTATCACACACACATTCTCTCTCACACACACGCATTCTCTCTGACACACGCATTCTCTCTCTCACACACACATTCTCTCTCTCACACACACATTCTCCCTCTCTCACACACATTCTCTCTCTCACACACACATTCTCCCTCTCTCACACACATTCTCTCTCTCACACACACATTCTCTCTCACACACACATTCTCTCTCTCACTCGCACATTCTCTCTCTCACATACACGCATTCTCTCTCACAGACGCATTCTCTCTCTCGCTCGCACATTCTCTCTCTCACACGCACATTCTCTCTCACACGCACATTCTCTCTCACACACGCATTCTCTCTCACACACGCATTCTCTCTCACACGCACATTCTCTCTCACACACACATTCTCTCACACACACATTCTCTATCTCACACACATTCTCTCTCTCACACACAAATTCTCTCACTCTCACACACACATTCTCTCTCACACACACAATCTCTCTCTCTCACACACGCATTCTCTCTCACACACACTCATTCTCTCTCTCACACGCATTCTCTTTCTCACACAAACATTCTCTCTCTCACAAACATTCTATCTCTCATACACACATTCTCTCTCACACACACGCATTCTCTGTCTCTCACACACACATTCTCTCTCTCTCACACACACATTCTCTCTCACACACGCATTCTATCTCTCTCACACACACATTCTCTCTCTCTCACACACAGATTCTCTCTCACACACACATTCTCTCTCTCACACACACGCATTCTCTCTCAAACACGCATTCTCTCTTACACACGCATTCTCTCTCACACGCACATTCTCTCTCACACGCACATTCTCTCTCACACACGCATTCCCTCTCACACACGCATTCTCTCTCACATGCACATTCTCTCTCACACACACATTCTCTCACACACACATTCTCTCTCTCACACACATTCTCTCTCTCACACACACATTCTCACACACAGATTCTCTCTCTCACACACGCATTCTCTCTCACACTCACCTTCTCTCACACACACATTCTCTCACACACAAACATTCTCTCTCACACACACATTCTCTCTCACACACACACATTCTCTCTCACACACACGCATTCTCTCTCTCACACACACATTCTCGCTCTCCCACACACATTCTCTCTCTATCACACACACATTCTCTCTCACACACACGCATTCTCTCTGACACACGCATTCTCTCTCTCTCACACGCATTCTCTCTCACACACATACATTCTCCCTCTCTCACACACATTCTCTCTCTCACACACATATTCTCTCTCACACACACATTCTCTCTCTCACTCGCACATTCTCTCTCTCATATACACGCATTCTCTCACACACGCATTCTCTCTCACACGCACATTCTCTCTCTCACTCGCACATTCTCTCTCTTATACACACGCATTCTCTCTCACACGCACATTCTCTCTCTCACTCGCATATTCTCTCTCTCTCACACACATTCTCTCTCTCTCACACACACATTCTCTCTCTCTCACACACACATTCTCTCTTTCACACACACGCATTCTCTCTCAAACACGCATTCTCTCTCACACACACGCATTCTCTCTCACACGCACATTCTCTCTCACACGCACATTCTCTCTCACACACGCATTCTCTCTCACACACGCATTCTCTCTCACACGCACATTCTCTCTCACACACACATTCTCTCACACACACATTCTCTCTCTCACACACATTCTCTCTCTCACACACACATTCTCAGACACAGATTCTCTCTCTCACACACACATTCTCTCTCACACTCACATTCTCTCACACACACATTCTCTCTCTCTCACACACGCATTCTCTCTCACACATACATTCTCTCTCACACACATTCTCTCTCTCACACACGCATTCTCTCTGACACACGCATTCTCTCTCTCACACACGCATTCTCTCTCTCTCTGACACACATTCTCTCTCACACACAATTCTCTCTCTCTCTGACACACATTCTCTCTCTCACACACACATTCTCTCTCTGACACACACATTCTCTCTCACACACATTCTCTCTCACACACGCATTCTCTCTCACACACGCATTCTCTCTCACACGCATTCTCTCTGACACACACATTCTCTCTCACACACACACATTCTCTCTCTCACACACATTCTCTCTCTCACTCACACATTCTCTCTCTCTCACACACATTCTCTCTCTCACACACATTATCTCTCTCTCACAAACATTCTCTCTCACACTCACATTCTCTCTCTCACACACGCATTCTCTCTCTCACACACATTCTCTCTAACACACACATTCTCTCTCTCACACACACGCATTCTCTCACACACGCATTCTCTCTCACACACACTCATCTCTCTCTCACACGCATTCTCTCTCTCACACAAACATTCACTCTCTCACAAACATTCTCACTCTCACACACACATTCTCTCTCACACACACACGCATTCTCTCTCTCTCACACACACATTCTCTCACTCTCACACACACATTCTCTCTCTCACACACAATCTCTCTCTCTCACACACGCATTCTCTCTCACACACACTCATTCTCTCTCTCACACGCATTCTCTCTCACACAAACATTCTCTCTCTCACAAACATTCTCTCCTCACACACACATTTTCTCTCTCACACACACGCATTCTCTCTCTCTCTCACACACACATTCTCTCTCTCACACACACACATTCTCTCTCACACACGCATTCTCTCTCTCTCACACACACATTCTCTCTCTCACACACGCACATTCTCTCTCACACACACATTCTCTCTCTCACACATATGCATTCTCTCTCAAACACGCGTTCTCTCTCACACATGCATTCTCTCTCACACGCTCATTCTCTCTCACACGCACATTCTCTCTGTCGCACACATTCTCTCACTCACACACACATTCTCACACACAGATTCTCTCTCTCACACACGCATTCTCTCTCACACTCACATTCTCTCACACACACATTCTCTCACACACACACATTCTCTCTCTCACACACACATTCTCGCTCTCGCACACGCATTCTCTCTCTATCACACACACATTCTCTCTCACACACACGCATTCTCTCTGACACACGCATTCTTTCTTTCACACACACATTCTCTCTCTCACACACACATTCTCCCTCTCTCACACACATTCTCTCTCTCACACACACATTCTCCCTCTCTCACACACATTCTCTCTCTCACACACACATTCTCTCTCACACACACATTCTCTCTCACACACACACATTCTCCCTCTCTCACACACATTCCCTCTCTCACATACACGCATTCTCTCTCACACACGCATTCTCTCTCTCACTCGCACATTCTCTCTCTCACACGCACATTCTCTCTCCCACGCACATTCTCTCTCACGCACGCATTCTCTCTCACACACGCATTCTCTCTCACACGAACATTCTCTCTCACACACACATTCTCTCACACACACATTCTCTATCTCACACACATTCTACTCTCTCACACACACATTCTCTCAATCTCACACACACATTCTCTCTCACACACAATCTCTCTCTCTCACACACGCATTCTCTCTCACACACACCCATTCTCTCTCTCACACGCATTCTCTCTCTCACACAAACATTCTCTCTCTCACAAACATTCTCTCTCTCATACACACATTCTCTCTCACACACACGCATTCTCTGTCTCTCACACACACATTCTCTCTCTCTCACACACACATTCTCTCTCACACACGCATTCTCTCTCTCACACACACACATTCTCTCTCTCTCACACACAGATTCTCTCTCACACGCACATTCTCTCTCACACGCACATTCTCTCTCACACACGCATTCACTCTCACACACGCATTCTCTCTCACATGCACATTCTCTCTCACACACACATTCTCTCACACACACATTCTCTCTCTCACACACATTCTCTCTCTCACACACACATTCTCACACACAGATTCTCTATCTCACACACGCATTCTCTCTCACACTCACATTCTCTCACACACACATTCTCTCACACACAAACATTCTCTCTCACACACACCTTCTCTCTCTCACACACACATTCTCTCTCACACACACGCATTCTCTCTCTCACACACACATTCTCGCTCTCTCACACACATTCTCTCTCTATCACACACACATTCTCTCTCACACACACGCATTCTCTCTGACAAACGCATTCTCTCTCTCACACACGCATTCTCTCTCACACACACACATTCTCCCTCTCTCACACACATTCTCTCTCTCACACACACATTCTCTCTCACATACACATTCTCTCTCTCACTCGCACATTCTCTCTCTCATATACACGCATTCTCTCTCACACACGCATTCTCTCTCACACGCACATTCTCTCTCTCTTTCGCACATTCTCTCTCTCATACACACGCAGTCTCTCTCACACGCACATTCTCTCTCTCACTCGCATATTCTCTCTCTTTCACACACATTCTCTCTCACACACACATTCTCTCTCTCTCACACACACATTCTCTCTTTCACACACACGCATTCTCTCTCAAACACGCATTCTCTCTCACACACGCATTCTCTCTCACACGCACATTCTCTCTCACACGCACATTCTCTCTCACACACGCATTCTCTCTCACACACGCATTCTCTCTCACACGGACATTCTCTCTCACACACACATTCTCTCACACACACATTGTCTCTCTCACACACATTCTCTCTCTCACACACACATTCTCAGACACAGATTCTCTCTCTCACACACGCATTCTCTCTCACACTCACATTCTCTCACACACACATTCTCGCTCTCTCACACACATTCTCTCTCTATCACACACACATTCTCTCTCACACACACGCATTCTCTCTGACACACGCATTCTCTCTCTCACACACACATTCTCTCTCTCACACACACATTCTCCCTCTCTCACACACATTCTCTCTCTCACACACACATTCTCCCTCTCTCACACACATTCTCTCTCTCACACACACATTCTCTCTCACACACACATTCTCTCTCTCACTCGCACATTCTCTCTCTCACATACACGCATTCTCTCTCACAGACTTATTCTCTCTCTCACTCGCACATTCTCTCTCTCACACGCACATTCTCTCTCACACGCACATTCTCTCTCACACACGCATTCTCTCTCACACACGCATTCTCTCTCACACGCACATTCTCTCTCACACACACATTCTCTCACACACACATTCTCTCTCTCACACACAAATTCTCTCACTCTCACACACACATTCTCTCTCACACACACAATCTCTCTCTCTCACACACGCATTCTCTCTCACACACACTCATTCTCTCTCTCACACGCATTCTCTCTCTCACACAAACATTCTCTCTCTCACAAACATTCTCTCTCTCATACACACATTCTCTCTCACACACACGCATTCTCTGTCTCTCGCACACACATTCTCTCTCTCTCACACACACATTCTCTCTCACACACGCATTCTCTCTCACACACACACACATTCTCTCTCTCTCACACACAGATTCTCTCTCACACACACATTCTCTCTCTCACACACACGCATTCTCTCTCAAACACGCATTCTCTCTCACACACGCATTCTCTCTCACACGCACATTCTCTCTCACACGCACATTCTCTCTCACACACGCATTCTCTCTCACACACGCATTCTCTCTCACATGCACATTCTCTCTCACACACACATTCTCTCACACACACATTCTCTCTCTCACACACATTCTCTCTCTCACACACACATTCGCACACACAGATTCTCTCTCTCACACACGCATTCTCTCTCACACTCACATTCTCTCACACACACATTCTCTCACACACAAACATTCTCTCTCACACACACATTCTCTCTCACACACACACATTCTCTCTCACACACACGCATTCTCTCTCTCACACACACATTCTCGCTCTCCCACACACATTCTCTCTCTATCACACACACATTCTCTCTCACACACACGCATTCTCTCTGACACACGCATTCTCTCTCTCTCACACGCATTCTCTCTCACACACATACATTCTCCCTCACTCACACACATTCTCTCTCTCACACACATATTCTCTCTCACACACACATTCTCTCGCTCACTCGCACATTCTCTCTCTCATATACACGCATTCTCTCACACACGCATTCTCTCTCACACGCACATTCTCTCTCACACGCACATTCTCTCTCACACACGCATTCTCTCTCACACACGCATTCTCTCTCACACGGACATTCTCTCTCACACACACATTCTCTCACACACACATTGTCTCTCTCACACACATTCTCTCTCTCACACACACATTCTCAGACACAGATTCTCTCTCTCACACACGCATTCTCTCTCACACTCACATTCTCTCACACACACATTCTCGCTCTCTCACACACATTCTCTCTCTATCACACACACATTCTCTCTCACACACACGCATTCTCTCTGACACACGCATTCTCTCTCTCACACACACATTCTCTCTCTCACACACACATTCTCCCTCTCTCACACACATTCTCTCTCTCACACACACATTCTCCCTCTCTCACACACATTCTCTCTCTCACACACACATTCTCTCTCACACACACATTCTCTCTCTCACTCGCACATTCTCTCTCTCACATACACGCATTCTCTCTCACAGACGCATTCTCTCTCTCACTCGCACATTCTCTCTCTCACACGCACATTCTCTCTCACACGCACATTCTCTCTCACACACGCATTCTCTCTCACACACGCATTCTCTCTCACACGCACAAGCTCTCTCACACACACATTCTCTCACACACACATTCTCTATCTCACACACATTCTCTCTCTCACACACAAATTCTCTCACTCTCACACACACATTCTCTCTCACACACACAATCTCTCTCTCTCACACACGCATTCTCTCTCACACACACTCATTCTCTCTCTCACACGCATTCTCTCTCTCACACAAACATTCTCTCTCTCACAAACATTCTCTCTCTCATACACACATTCTCTCTCACACACACGCATTCTCTGTCTCTCACACACACATTCTCTCTCTCTCACACACACATTCTCTCTCACACACGCATTCTCTCTCTCACACACACACATTCTCTCTCTCTCACACACAGATTCTCTCTCACACACACATTCTCTCTCTCACACACACGCATTCTCTCTCACACGCACATTCTCTCTCACACGCACATTCTCTCTCACACACGCATTCTCTCTCACACACGCATTCTCTCTCACACGCACATTCTCTCTCACACGCACATTCTCTCTCACACACGCATTCTCTCTCACACACGCATTCTCTCTCACATGCACATTCTCTCTCACACACACATTCTCTCACACACACATTCTCTCTCTCACACACATTCTCTCTCTCACACACACATTCTCACACACAGATTCTCTCTCTCACACACGCATTCTCTCTCACACTCACATTCTCTCACACACACATTCTCTCACACACAAACATTCTCTCTCACACACACATTCTCTCTCACACACACACATTCTCTCTCACACACGCGCATTCTCTCTCTCACACACACATTCTCGCTCTCCCACACACATTCTCTCTCTATCACACACACATTCTCTCTCACACACACGCATTCTCTCTGACACACGCATTCTCTCTCTCTCACACGCATTCTCTCTCACACACATACATTCTCCCTCTCTCACACACATTCTCTCTCTCACACACATATTCTCTCTCACACACACATTCTCTCGCTCACTCGCACATTCTCTCTCTCATGTACACGCATTCTCTCACACACGCATTCTCTCTCACACGCACATTCTCTCTCTCACTCGCACATTCTCTCTCTCATACACACGCATTCTCTCTCACACGCACATTCTCTATCTCACTCGCAAATTCTCTCTCTCTCTCACACATTCTCTCTCTCTCACACACTCATTCTCTCTCTCTCACACACACATTCTCTCTTTCACACACACGCATTCCCTCTCAAACACGCATTCTCTCTCACACACGCATTCTCTCTGACACGCACATTCTCTCTCACACGCACATTCTCTCTCACACACGCATTCTCTCTCACACACGCATTCTCTCTCACACGCACATTCTCTCTCACACACACATTCTCTCACACACACATTGTCTCTCTCACACACATTCTCTCTCTCACACACACATTCTCAGACACAGATTCTCTCTCTCACACACGCATTCTCTCTCACACTCACATTCTCTCACACACACATTCTCTCTCTCTCACACACGCATTCTCTCTCACACACACATTCTCTCGCACACACATTCTCTCTCTCACACATGCATTCTCTCTGACACACGCATTCTCTCTCTCACACACGCATTCTCTCTCTCTCTGACACACATTCTCTCTTACACACAATTCTCTCTCTCTCTGACACACATTCTCTCTCTCACACACACATTCCCTCTCTGACACACACATTCTCTCTCACACACACATTCTCTCTCACACACGCATTCTCTCTCTCACACACGCATTCTCTCTGACACACACATTCTCTCTCACACACACACATTCTCTCTCACACACACATTCTCTCTCTCACACACACATTCTCTCTCTCACACACATTATCTCTCTCACACACACATTCTCTCTCACACACACATTCTCTCTCACACACACGCATTCTCTCTCTCACACACATTGTCTCTCACACACACATTCTCTCTCTCACACACACGCATTCTCTCACACACGCATTCTCTCTCACACACACTCATTCTCTCTCTCACACGCATTCTCTCTCTCACACAAACATTCACTCTCACACACACACGCATTCTCTCTCTCTCACACACACATTCTCTCACTCTCACACACACATTCTCTCACACACACACAATCTCTCTCTCTCACACACGCATTCTCTCTCACACACACTCATTCTCTCTCTCACACGCATTCTCTCTCACACAAACATTCTCTCTCTCGCAAACATTCTCTCCACACACACATTCTCTCTCTCACACACACACATTCTCTCTCTCCCACACACACATTCTCTCTCACACACGCATTCTCTCTCTCTCACACGCACATTCTCTCTCTCACACACACACATTCTCTCTCACACACACATTCTCTCTCTCACACATACGCATTCTCTCTCAAACACGCATTCTCTCTCACACGCTCATTCTCTCTCACCCGCACATTCTCTCTGTCACACACATTCTCTCTCTCACACACACATTCTCTCTCACACTCACATTCTCTCACACACACATTCTCTCACACACACACATTCTCTCTCTCACACACACATTCTCGCTCTCTCACACACATTCTCTCTCTATCACACACACATTCTCTCTCACACACACGCATTCTCTCTGACACACGCATTCTCTCTCTCTCACACACATTCTCTCTCACACACACACATTCTCCCTCTCTCACACACATTCTCTCTCTCACACACACATTCTCCCTCTCTCACACACATTCTCTCTCACACACACATTCTCTCTCTCACTCGCACATTCTCTCTCTCACACAAACATTCTCTCTCACACACACATTCTCTCTCTCACTCGCACATTCTCTCTCTCACATACACGCATTCTCTCTCACACACGCATTCTCTCTCACACGCACATTCTCTCTCTCACACGCACATTCTCTCTCACACGCACATTCTCTCTCACACACGCATTCTCTCTCACACACGCATTCTCTCTCACACGCTCATTCTCTCTCACACACACATTCTCTCACACAAACATTCTCTCTCTCACACACATTCTCTCTCTCACACACACATTCTCAGACACAGATTCTCTCTCTCACACACACATTCTCTCTCACACTCACATTCTCTCACACACACATTCTCTCTCTCACACACACGCATTCTCTCTCACACACACATTCTCTCTCACACACATTCTCTCTCTCACACACGCATTCTCTCTGACACACGCATTCTCTCTCTCACACACGCATTCTCTCTCTCTCTGACACACATTCTCTCTTACACACAATTCTCTCTCTCTCTGACACACATTCTCTCTCTCGCACACACATTCTCTCTCTGACACACACATTCTCTCTCACACACACATTCTCTCTCACACACGCATTCTCTCTCACACACGCATTCTCTCTCCCACACACGCATTCTCTCTGACACACACATTCTCTCTCACACACACACATTCTCTCTCTCACACACATTCTCTCTCTCACACACACATTCTCTCTCTCTCACACACATTCTCTCTCTCACACACATTATCTCTCTCACACACACATTCTCTCTCACACACACATTCTCTCTCTCACACACGCATTCTCTCTCTCACACACATTCTCTCTCACACACACATTCTCTCTCTCACACACACGCATTCTCTCACACACGCATTCTCTCTCACACACACTCATTCTCTCTCTCACAAGCCTTCTCTCTCTCACACAAACATTCACTCTCTCACAAACATTCTCTCTCTCACACACACATTCTCTCTCTCTCACACACGCATTCTGTCTCTCTCACACACACATTCTCTCACTCTCACACACACATTCTCTCTCACACACACAATCTCTCTCTCACACACACGCATTCTCTCTCACACACACTCATTCTCTCTCTCACACGCATTCTCTCTCACACAAACATTCTCTCTCTCACACACACGCATTCTCTCTCTCTCTCACACACACATTCTCTCTCTCACACACACACATTCTCTCTCACACATACATTCTCTCTCTCACACACACACATTCTCTCTCTCTCACACACACATTCTCTCTCACACATACATTCTCCCTCTCTCACACACATTCTCTCTCACACACACATTCTCTCTCACACACACATTCTCTCTCTCACTCGCACATTCTCTCTCTCACACACACGCATTCACTCTCACACACGCAGTCTCTCTCACATGCACATTCTCTCACACACACACTTTCTCTCACACACACATTCTCTCTCTCACACACACATTCTCCCTTTCACACACATTCTCTCTCACACACACACATTCTCTCTCACACACGCATTCTCTCTCTCTCACACACACATTCTCTCTCTCTCACACACACATTCTCTCTCACACATACATTCTCTCTCACACACATACGCATTCTCTCTCAAACACGCGTTCTCTCTCACACACGCATTCTCTCTCACACGCTCATTCTCTCTCACACGCACATTCTCTCTGTCACACACATTCTCTCTCTCACACACACATTCTCACACAGATTCTCTCTCTCACACACGCATTCTCTCTCACACTCACATTCTCTCACACACACATTCTCTCACACACACACATTCTCTCTCTCACACACACATTCTCGCTCTCTCACACACATTCTCTCTCTATCACACACACATTCTCTCTCACACACACGCATTCTCTCTGACACACGCATTCTCTTTCTCTCACTCACATTCTCTCTCTCACACACACATTCTCCCTCTCTCACACACATTCTCTCTCTCACACACACATTCTCCCTCTCTCACACACATTCTCTCTCTCACACACACATTCTCTCTCACACACATATTCTCTCTCTCACTCACACATTCTCTCTCTCACATACACGCATTCTCTCTCACACACGCAATCGCTCACACGCACATTCTCTCTCTCACTCGCACATTCTCTCTCTCACACACACGCATTCTCTCTCATACGCACATTCTCTCTCTCACTCGCACATTCTCTCTCTCTCAAATATACATTCTCTCTCTCACACACACATTCTCCCTCTCTCACACACATTCTCTCTCACACACACATTCTCTCTCACACACACATTCTCTCTCTCACTCGCACATTCTCTCTCTCACACACACGCATTCTCTCTCACACACGCATTCTCTCTTACACACATTCTCTCTCACACACACATTCTCTCTCACACACACATTCTCTCTCTCACTCGCACATTCTCTCTCTCACACACACGCATTCTCACTCTCAGACACGCATTCTCTCTCTCTCACACACATTGTCTCTCTCACACACACATTCTCCCTCTCTCACACACATTCTCTCTCTCACACACACATTCTCCCTCTCTCACACACATTCTCTCTCTCACACACACATTCTCTCTCACACACACATTCTCTCTCTCACTCACACATTCTATCTCTCACATACACGTATTCTCTCTCACACACGCAATCTCTCACACGCACATTCTCTCTCTCACTCGCACATTCTCTCTCTCACACACACGCATTCTCTCTCATACGCACATTCTCTCTCTCACTCGCACATTCTCTCTCTCTCAAATATACATTCTCTCTCTCACACACACATTCTCCCTCTCTCACACACATTCTCTCTCACACACACATTCTCTCTCACACACACATTCTCTCTCTCACTCGCACATTCTCTCTCTCACACACACGCATTGTCTCTCACACACGCATTCTCTCACACATGCACATTCTCTCACACACACACTTTCTCTCACACACACATTCTCTCTCTCACACACACATTCTCCCTTTCACACTCATTCTCTCTCACACACACACATCTCTCTCACACAAACATTCTCCCACACACACATTCTCTCTCTCACACACACATTCTCTCTCTCACACACAATCTCTCTCTCACATACGCATTCTCTCTCACACACACATTCTCACACACACATATTCTCTCTAACACACGCATTCTCTCTCACACACACATTCTCTCTCACGCACACATTCTCTCTCACACACACACATTCTCTCTCTCACACACACATTCTCTCTCACACACGCATTCTCTCTCACACACACATTCTCTCTCACACACATTCTCTCTCTCACACACGCATTCTCTCTCTCACTCGCACACACGCATTCTCTCTCTCTCACACACATTCTCTCTCTCTAACACACACGTATTCTCTCTCACTCGCACACACGCATTCTCTCTCTCTCTCACGCATTCTCTCTCTCTCTCACACATTCTCTCTCTCTCTCACACACGCATTCTCTCTCCCTTGCACACACGCATTCTCTCTCTCACACACATTCTCTCTCTCACACACACGCATTCTTTCTCTCTTGCACACACGCATTCTCTCTCACACACGCATTCTCTCTCACACGCACATTCTCTCTCACACACACATTCTCTCACACACACATTCTCTCTCACACACACATTCTCTCTCTCACACACACATTCTCACACCCAGATTCTCTCTCTCACACACGCATTCTCTCTCACACTCACATTCTGTCACACACACATTCTCTCACACACACACATTCTCTCTCTCACACACACATTCTCGCTCTCTCACACACATTCTCTCTCTATCACATACACATTCTCTCTCACACACACGCATTCTCTCTGACACACGCATTCTCTCTCTCACACACACATTCTCTCTCTCACACACACATTCTCCCTCTCTCACACACATTCTCTCTCTCACACACACATTGTCCCTCTCTCACACACATTCTCTCTCTCACACACACATTCTCTCACACACACACATTCTCTCTCTCACTCGCACATTCTCTCTCACACACGCATTCTCTCTCACACGCACATTCTCTCTCTCACTCGCACATTCTCTCTCTCACACACACGCATTCTCTCTCACACGCACATTCTCTCTCTCACTCGCACATTCTCTCTCTCTCACACATACATTCTCTCTCTCACACACACATTCTCCCTCTCTCACACACATTCTCTCTCACACATACATTCTCTCTCTCACACACACATTCTCCCTCTCTCACACACATTCTCTCTCACACACACATTCTCTCTCACACACACATTCTCTCTCTCACTCGCACATTCTCTCTCACACACACACGCATTCTCTCTCACACACACATTCTCTCACACACACATTCTCTCTCTCACACACACATTCTCCCTTTCACACACATTCTCTCTCACACACACACGTTCTCTCTCACACAAACATTCTCCCACACACACATTCTCTCTCTCACACACACATTCTCTCTCTCACACACAATCTCTCTCTCACACACGCATTCTCTATCACACACACATTCTCTCACACACACATTCTCTCTAACACACGCATTCTCTCTCAGACACACATTCTCTCTCACACACACATTCTCTCTCTCACACACGCATTCTCTCTCACACACACATTCTCTCTTACACACGCATTCTCTCTCACACACACATTCTCTCTCACACACATTCTCTCTCTCACACACGCATTCTCTCTCTCACTCGCACACACGCATTCTCTCTCTCACACACACATTCTCTCTCTGTCACACACACGTATTCTCTCTCACTCGCACACACGCATTCTCTCTCTCACACACGCGCATTCTCTCTCTCTTGCACACACGCACTCTCTCTCACACACATTCTCTCTCTCTCTGACACACATTCTCTCTCACACACACATTCTCTCTCTGACACCCGCATTGTCTCTCGCACATACGCATTCTCTCTCTCACTCGCATTCTCTCTCTCTCTCTCTCACACATTGTCTCTCGCTGTCACACACACACTCTCTCTCTCACACACGCATTGTGTCACACACACACATTCTCTCTCACACACACGCATTCTCTTTCTCACACACGCATTCTCTTTCTCACACACGTTCTCTCTCACACACATTCTCTCTCTCACACACATATTCTCTCTCTCACACACACATTCCCTCTCCCACACACACACATTCTCTCTCACACACACACATTCTCTCTCTCACACACATTCTCTCTCTCACACACACATTCTCCCTCTCTCACACACATTCTCTCTCACACACACACACATTCTCTCTCACACACACATTCTCTCTCTCACTCGCACATTCTCTCTCTCACATACACGCATTCTCTCTCACACACGCATTCTCTCTCACACGCACATTCTCTCTCTCACACGCACATTCTCTCTCACACGCACATTCTCTCTCACACACGCATTCTCTCTCACACACGCATTCTCTCTCACACGCTCATTCTCTCTCACATACACATTCTCTCACACAAACATTCTCTCTCTCACACACATTCTCTCTCTCACACACACATTCTCAGACACAGATTCTCTCTCTCACACACGCATTCTCTCTCACACTCACATTCTCTCACACACACATTCTCTCTCTCACACACACGCATTCTCTCTCACACACACATTCTCTCTCACACACATTCTCTCTCTCACACACGCATTCTCTCTGACACACGCATTCTCTCTCTCACACACGCATTCTCTCTCTCTCTGACACACATTCTCTCTTACACACAATTCTCTCTCTCTCTGACACACATTCTCTCTCTCGCACACACATTCTCTCTCTGACACACACATTCTCTCTCACACACACATTCTCTCTCACACACGCATTCTCTCTCACACACGCATTCTCTCTCTCACACACGCATTCTCTCTGACACACACATTCTCTCTCACACACACATTCTCTCTCTCACTCGCACATTCTCTCTCTCATACACACGCATTCTCTCTCACACGCACATTCTCTATCTCACTCGCAAATTCTCTCTCTCTCACACACATTCTCTCTCTCTCACACACTCATTCTCTCTCTCTCACACACACATTCTCTCTTTCACACACACGCATTCCCTCTCAAACACGCATTCTCTCTCACACACGCATTCTCTCTGACACGCACATTCTCTCTCACACGCACATTCTCTCTCACACACGCATTCTCTCTCACACACGCATTCTCTCTCACACGCACATTCTCTCTCACACACACATTCTCTCACACACACATTGTCTCTCTCACACACATTCTCTCTCTCACACACACATTCTCAGACACAGATTCTCTCTCTCACACACGCATTCTCTCTCACACTCACATTCTCTCACACACACATTCTCTCTCTCTCACACACGCATTCTCTCTCACACACACATTCTCTCGCACACACATTCTCTCTCTCACACATGCATTCTCTCTGACACACGCATTCTCTCTCTCACACACGCATTCTCTCTCTCTCTGACACACATTCTCTCTTACACACAATTCTCTCTCTCTCTGACACACATTCTCTCTCTCACACACACATTCCCTCTCTGACACACACATTCTCTCTCACACACACATTCTCTCTCACACACGCATTCTCTCTCTCACACACGCATTCTCTCTGACACACACATTCTCTCTCACACACACATTCTCTCTCACACACACATTCTCTCTCTCACACACACATTCTCTCTCTCACACACATTATCTCTCTCACACACACATTCTCTCTCACACACGCATTCTCTCTCACACACACGCATTCTCTCTCTCACACACATTGTCTCTCACACACACATTCTCTCTCTCACACACACAGTCTCTCTCACACACATTCTCTCTCTCACACACGCATTCTCTCTGACACACGCATTCTCTCTCTCACACACGCATTCTCTCTCTCTCTGACACACATTCTCTCTTACACACAATTCTCTCTCTCTCTGACACACATTCTCTCTCTCGCACACACATTCTCTCTCTGACACACACATTCTCTCTCACACACACATTCTCTCTCACACACGCATTCTCTCTCACACACGCATTCTCTCTCCCACACACGCATTCTCTCTGACACACACATTCTCTCTCACACACACACATTCTCTCTCTCACACACATTCTCTCTCACACACACACATTCTCTCTCTCTCACACACATTCTCTCTCTCACACACATTATCTCTCTCACACACACATTCTCTCTCTCACACACATTCTCTCTCTCACACACGCATTCTCTCTCTCACACACATTCTCTCTCACACACACATTCTCTCTCTCACACACACGCATTCTCTCACACACGCATTCTCTCTCACACACACTCATTCTCTCTCTCACACGCCTTCTCTCTCTCACACAAACATTCACTCTCTCACAAACATTCTCTCTCTCACACACACATTCTCTCTCTCTCACACACGCATTCTGTCTCTCTCACACACACATTCTCTCACTCTCACACACACATTCTCTCTCACACACACAATCTCTCTCTCACACACACGCATTCTCTCTCACACACACTCATTCTCTCTCTCACACGCATTCTCTCTCACACAAACATTCTCTCTCTCACACACACGCATTCTCTCTCTCTCTCACACACACATTCTCTCTCTCACACACACACATTCTCTCTCACACATACATTCTCTCTCTCACACACACACATTCTCTCTCTCTCACACACACATTCTCTCTCACACATACATTCTCCCTCTCTCACACACATTCTCTCTCACACACACATTCTCTCTCACACACACATTCTCTCTCTCACTCGCACATTCTCTCTCTCACACACACGCATTCACTCTCACACACGCAGTCTCTCTCACATGCACATTCTCTCACACACACACTTTCTCTCACACACACATTCTCTCTCTCACACACACATTCTCCCTTTCACACACATTCTCTCTCACACACACACATTCTCTCTCACACACGCATTCTCTCTCTCTCACACACACATTCTCTCTCTCTCACACACACATTCTCTCTCACACATACATTCTCTCTCACACACATACGCATTCTCTCTCAAACACGCGTTCTCTCTCACACACGCATTCTCTCTCACACGCTCATTCTCTCTCACACGCACATTCTCTCTGTCACACACATTCTCTCTCTCACACACACATTCTCACACAGATTCTCTCTCTCACACACGCATTCTCTCTCACACTCACATTCTCTCACACACACATTCTCTCACACACACACACATTCTCTCTCTCACACACACATTCTCGCTCTCTCACACACATTCTCTCTCTATCACACACACATTCTCTCTCACACACACGCATTCTCTCTGACACACGCATTCTCTTTCTCTCACTCACATTCTCTCTCTCACACACACATTCTCCCTCTCTCACACACATTCTCTCTCTCACACACACATTCTCCCTCTCTCACACACATTCTCTCTCTCACACACACATTCTCTCTCACACACATATTCTCTCTCTCACTCACACATTCTCTCTCTCACATACACGCATTCTCTCTCACACACGCAATCGCTCACACGCACATTCTCTCTCTCACTCGCACATTCTCTCTCTCACACACACGCATTCTCTCTCATACGCACATTCTCTCTCTCACTCGCACATTCTCTCTCTCTCAAATATACATTCTCTCTCTCACACACACATTCTCCCTCTCTCACACACATTCTCTCTCACACACACATTCTCTCTCACACACACATTCTCTCTCTCACTCGCACATTCTCTCTCTCACACACACGCATTCTCTCTCACACACGCATTCTCTCTTACACACATTCTCTCTCACACACACATTCTCTCTCACACACACATTCTCTCTCTCACTCGCACATTCTCTCTCTCACACACACGCATTCTCACTCTCAGACACGCATTCTCTCTCTCTCACACACATTGTCTCTTTCACACACACATTCTCCCTCTCTCACACACATTCTCTCTCTCACACACACATTCTCCCTCTCTCACACACATTCTCTCTCTCACACACACATTCTCTCTCACACACACATTCTCTCTCTCACTCACACATTCTCTCTCTCACATACACGCATTCTCTCTCACACACGCAATCTCTCACACGCACATTCTCTCTCTCACTCGCACATTCTCTCTCTCACACACACGCATTCTCTCTCATACGCACATTCTCTCTCTCACTCGCACATTCTCTCTCTCTCAAATATACATTCTCTCTCTCACACACACATTCTCCCTCTCTCACACACATTCTCTCTCACACACACATTCTCTCTCACACACACATTCTCTCTCTCACTCGCACATTCTCTCTCTCACACACACGCATTGTCTCTCACACACGCATTCTCTCACACATGCACATTCGCTCACACACACACTTTCTCTCACACACACATTCTCTCTCTCACACACACATTCTCCCTTTCACACTCATTCTCTCTCACACACACACATCTCTCTCACACAAACATTCTCCCACACACACATTCTCTCTCTCACACACACATTCTCTCTCTCACACACAATCTCTCTCTCACATACGCATTCTCTCTCACACACACATTCTCACACACACATATTCTCTCTAACACACGCATTCTCTCTCACACACACATTCTCTCTCACGCACACATTCTCTCTCACACAAACACATTCTCTCTCTCACACACACATTCTCTCTCACACACGCATTCTCTCTCACACACACATTCTCTCTCACACACATTCTCTCTCTCACACACGCATTCTCTCTCTCACTCGCACACACGCATTCTCTCTCTCTCACACACATTCTCTCTCTCTAACACACACGTATTCTCTCTCACTCGCACACACGCATTCTCTCTCTCTCTCACGCATTCTCTCTCTCTCTCACACATTCTCTCTCTCTCTCACACACGCATTCTCTCTCCCTTGCACACACGCATTCTCTCTCTCACACACATTCTCTCTCTCACACACACGCATTCTTTCTCTCTTGCACACACGCATTCTCTCTCACACACGCATTCTCTCTCACACGCACATTCTCTCTCACACACACATTCTCTCACACACACATTCTCTCTCACACACACATTCTCTCTCTCACACACACATTCTCACACCCAGATTCTCTCTCTCACACACGCATTCTCTCTCACACTCACATTCTGTCACACACACATTCTCTCACACACACACATTCTCTCTCTCACACACACATTCTCGCTCTCTCACACACATTCTCTCTCTATCACATACACATTCTCTCTCACACACACGCATTCTCTCTGACACACGCATTCTCTCTCTCACACACACATTCTCTCTCTCACACACACATTCTCCCTCTCTCACACACATTCTCTCTCTCACACACACATTGTCCCTCTCTCACACACATTCTCTCTCTCACACACACATTCTCTCACACACACACATTCTCTCTCTCACTCGCACATTCTCTCTCACACACGCATTCTCTCTCACACGCACATTCTCTCTCTCACTCGCACATTCTCTCTCTCACACACACGCATTCTCTCTCACACGCACATTCTCTCTCTCACTCGCACATTCTCTCTCTCTCACACATACATTCTCTCTCTCACACACACATTCTCCCTCTCTCACACACATTCTCTCTCACACATACATTCTCTCTCTCACACACACATTCTCCCTCTCTCACACACATTCTCTCTCACACACACATTCTCTCTCACACACACATTCTCTCTCTCACTCGCACATTCTCTCTCACACACACACGCATTCTCTCTCACACACACATTCTCTCACACACACATTCTCTCTCTCACACACACATTCTCCCTTTCACACACATTCTCTCTCACACACACACGTTCTCTCTCACACAAACATTCTCCCACACACACATTCTCTCTCTCACACACACATTCTCTCTCTCACACACAATCTCTCTCTCACACACGCATTCTCTATCACACACACATTCTCTCACACACACATTCTCTCTAACACACGCATTCTCTCTCAGACACACATTCTCTCTCACACACACATTCTCTCTCTCACACACGCATTCTCTCTCACACACACATTCTCTCTTACACACGCATTCTCTCTCACACACACATTCTCTCTCACACACATTCTCTCTCTCACACACGCATTCTCTCTCTCACTCGCACACACGCATTCTCTCTCTCACACACACATTCTCTCTCTGTCACACACACGTATTCTCTCTCACTCGCACACACGCATTCTCTCTCTCACACACACGCATTCTCTCTCTCTTGCACACACGCACTCTCTCTCACACACATTCTCTCTCTCTCTGACACACATTCTCTCTCACACACACATTCTCTCTCTGACACCCGCATTGTCTCTCGCACATACGCATTCTCTCTCTCACTCGCATTCTCTCTCTCTCTCTCTCACACATTGTCTCTCGCTGTCACACACACACTCTCTCTCTCACACACGCATTGTGTCACACACACACATTCTCTCTCACACACACGCATTCTCTTTCTCACACACGCATTCTCTTTCTCACACACGTTCTCTCTCACACACATTCTCTCTCTCACACACATATTCTCTCTCTCACACACACATTCCCTCTCCCACACACACACATTCTCTCTCACACACACACATTCTCTCTCTCACACACATTCTCTCTCTCACACACACATTCTCCCTCTCTCACACACATTCTCTCTCACACACACACACATTCTCTCTCACACACACATTCTCTCTCTCACTCGCACATTCTCTCTCTCACATACACGCATTCTCTCTCACACACGCATTCTCTCTCACACGCACATTCTCTCTCTCACACGCACATTCTCTCTCACACGCACATTCTCTCTCACACACGCATTCTCTCTCACACACGCATTCTCTCTCACACGCTCATTCTCTCTCACACACACATTCTCTCACACAAACATTCTCTCTCTCACACACATTCTCTCTCTCACACACACATTCTCAGACACAGATTCTCTCTCTCACACACGCATTCTCTCTCACACTCACATTCTCTCACACACACATTCTCTCTCTCACACACACGCATTCTCTCTCACACACACATTCTCTCTCACACACATTCTCTCTCTCACACACGCATTCTCTCTGACACACGCATTCTCTCTCTCACACACGCATTCTCTCTCTCTCTGACACACATTCTCTCTTACACACAATTCTCTCTCTCTCTGACACACATTCTCTCTCTCGCACACACATTCTCTCTCTGACACACACATTCTCTCTCACACACACATTCTCTCTCACACACGCATTCTCTCTCACACACGCATTCTCTCTCTCACACACGCATTCTCTCTGACACACACATTCTCTCTCACACACACATTCTCTCTCTCACTCGCACATTCTCTCTCTCATACACACGCATTCTCTCTCACACGCACATTCTCTATCTCACTCGCAAATTCTCTCTCTCTCTCACACATTCTCTCTCTCTCACACACTCATTCTCTCTCTCTCACACACACATTCTCTCTTTCACACACACGCATTCCCTCTCAAACACGCATTCTCTCTCACACACGCATTCTCTCTGACACGCACATTCTCTCTCACACGCACATTCTCTCTCACACACGCATTCTCTCTCACACACGCATTCTCTCTCACACGCACATTCTCTCTCACACACACATTCTCTCACACACACATTGTCTCTCTCACACACATTCTCTCTCTCACACACACATTCTCAGACACAGATTCTCTCTCTCACACACGCATTCTCTCTCACACTCACATTCTCTCACACACACATTCTCTCTCTCTCACACACGCATTCTCTCTCACACACACATTCTCTCGCACACACATTCTCTCTCTCACACATGCATTCTCTCTGACACACGCATTCTCTCTCTCACACACGCATTCTCTCTCTCTCTGACACACATTCTCTCTTACACACAATTCTCTCTCTCTCTGACACACATTCTCTCTCTCACACACACATTCCCTCTCTGACACACACATTCTCTCTCACACACACATTCTCTCTCACACACGCATTCTCTCTCTCACACACGCATTCTCTCTGACACACACATTCTCTCTCACACACACATTCTCTCTCACACACACATTCTCTCTCTCACACACACATTCTCTCTCTCACACACATTATCTCTCTCACACACACATTCTCTCTCACACACACATTCTCTCTCACACACACGCATTCTCTCTCTCACACACATTGTCTCTCACACATACATTCTCTCTCTCACACACACGCATTCTCTCACACACGCATTCTCTCTCACACACACTCATTCTCTCTCTCACACGCATTCTCTCTCACACACAAACATTCACTCTCACACACACACGCATTCTCTCTCTCTCACACACACATTCTCTCACTCTCACACACACATTCTCTCTCACACACACAATCTCTCTCTCTCACACACGCATTCTCTCTCACACACACTCATTCTCTCTCTCACACGCATTCTCTCTCACACAAACATTCTCTCTCTCGCAAACATTCTCTCCACACACACATTCTCTCTCTCACACACACACATTCTCTCTCTCCCACACACACATTCTCTCTCACACACGCATTCTCTCTCTCACACACGCACATTCTCTCTCTCACACACACACATTCTCTCTCACACACACATTCTCTCTCTCACACATACGCATTCTCTCTCAAACACGCATTCTCTCTCACACGCTCATTCTCTCTCACCCGCACATTCTCTCTGTCACACACATTCTCTCTCTCACACACACATTCTCTCTCACACTCACATTCTCTCACACACACATTCTCTCACACACACACATTCTCTCTCTCACACACACATTCTCGCTCTCTCACACACATTCTCTCTCTATCACACACACATTCTCTCTCACACACACGCATTCTCTCTGACACACGCATTCTCTCTCTCTCACACACATTCTCTCTCACACACACACATTCTCCCTCTCTCACACACATTCTCTCTCTCACACACACATTCTCCCTCTCTCACACACATTCTCTCTCACACACACATTCTCTCTCTCACTCGCACATTCTCTCTCTCACACACACATTCTCTCTCACACACACATTCTCTCTCTCACTCGCACATTCTCTCTCTCACATACACGCATTCTCTCACACACGCATTCTCTCTCACACGCACATTCTCTCTCTCACACGCACATTCTCTCTCACACGCACATTCTCTCTCACACACGCATTCTCTCTCACACACGCATTCTCTCTCACACGCTCATTCTCTCTCACACACACATTCTCTCACACAAACATTCTCTCTCTCACACACATTCTCTCTCTCACACACACATTCTCAGACACAAATTCTCTCTCTCACACACACATTCTCTCTCACACTCACATTCTCTCACACACACGTTCTCTCTCTCACACACACGCATTCTCTCTCACACACACATTCTCTCTCACACACATTCTCTCTCTCACACACGCATTCTCTCTGACACACGCATTCTCTCTCTCACACACGCATTCTCTCTCTCTCTGACACACATTCTCTCTTACACACAATTCTCTCTCTCTCTGACACACATTCTCTCTCTCGCACACACATTCTCTCTCTGACACACACATTCTCTCTCACACACACATTCTCTCTCACACACGCATTCTCTCTCACACACGCATTCTCTCTCCCACACACGCATTCTCTCTGACACACACATTCTCTCTCACACACACACATTCTCTCTCTCACACACATTCTCTCTCTCACACACACATTCTCTCTCTCTCACACACATTCTCTCTCTCACACACATTATCTCTCTCACACACACATTCTCTCTCACACACACATTCTCTCTCTCACACACGCATTCTCTCTCTCACACACATTCTCTCTCACACACACATTCTCTCTCTCACACACACGCATTCTCTCACACACGCATTCTCTCTCACACACACTCATTCTCTCTCTCACACGCCTTCTCTCTCTCACACAAACATTCACTCTCTCACAAACATTCTCTCTCTCACACACACATTCTCTCTCTCTCACACACGCATTCTGTCTCTCTCACACACACATTCTCTCACTCTCACACACACATTCTCTCTCACACACACAATCTCTCTCTCACACACACGCATTCTCTCTCACACACACTCATTCTCTCTCTCACACGCATTCTCTCTCACACAAACATTCTCTCTCTCACAAACATTCTCTCCTCACACACACATTCTCTCTCTCACACACACGCAATCTCTCTCTCTCTCACACACACATTCTCTCTCTCACACACACACATTCTCTCTCACACATACATTCTCTCTCACACACACACACATTCTCTCTCTCTCACACACACATTCTCTCTCACACATACATTCTCCCTCTCTCACACACATTCTCTCTCACACACACATTCTCTCTCACACACACATTCTCTCTCTCACTCGCACATTCCCTCTCTCACACACACGCGTTCACTCTCACACACGCAGTCTCTCTCACATGCACATTCTCTCACACACACACTTTCTCTCACACACACATTCTCTCTCTCACACACACATTCTCCCTTTCACACACATTCTCTCTCACACACACACATTCTCTCTCACACACGCATTCTCTCTCTCTCACACACACATTCTCTCTCTCTCACACACACATTCTCTCTCACACATACATTCTCTCTCACACACATACGCATTCTCTCTCAAACACGCGTTCTCTCTCACACACGCATTCTCTCTCACACGCTCATTCTCTCTCACACGCACATTCTCTCTGTCACACACATTCTCTCTCTCACACACACATTCTCACACAGATTCTCTCTCTCACACACGCATTCTCTCTCACACTCACATTCTCTCACACACACATTCTCTCACACACACACATTCTCTCTCTCACACACACATTCTCGCTCTCTCACACACATTCTCTCTCTATCACACACACATTCTCTCTCACACACACGCATTCTCTCTGACACACGCATTCTCTTTCTCTCACTCACATTCTCTCTCTCACACACACATTCTCCCTCTCTCACACACATTCTCTCTCTCACACACACATTCTCCCTCTCTCACACACATTCTCTCTCTCACACACACATTCTCTCTCACACACATATTCTCTCTCTCACTCACACATTCTCTCTCTCACATACACGCATTCTCTCTCACACACGCAATCGCTCACACGCACATTCTCTCTCTCACTCGCACATTCTCTCTCTCACACACACGCATTCTCTCTCATACGCACATTCTCTCTCTCACTCGCACATTCTCTCTCTCTCAAATATACATTCTCTCTCCCACACACACATTCTCCCTCTCTCACACACATTCTCTCTCACACACACATTCTCTCTCACACACACATTCTCTCTCTCACTCGCACATTCTCTCTCTCACACACACGCATTCTCTCTCACACACGCATTCTCTCTTACACACATTCTCTCTCACACACACATTCTCTCTCACACACACATTCTCTCTCTCACTCGCACATTCTCTCTCTCACACACACGCATTCTCACTCTCAGACACGCATTCTCTCTCTCTCACACACATTGTCTCTCTCACACACACATTCTCCCTCTCTCACACACATTCTCTCTCTCACACACACATTCTCCCTCTCTCACACACATTCTCTCTCTCACACACACATTCTCTCTCACACACACATTCTCTCTCTCACTCACACATTCTCTCTCTCACATACACGCATTCTCTCTCACACACGCAATCTCTCACACGCACATTCTCTCTCTCACTCGCACATTCTCTCTCTCACACACACGCATTCTCTCTCATACGCACATTCTCTCTCTCACTCGCACATTCTCTCTCTCTCAAATATACATTCTCTCTCTCACACACACATTCTCCCTCTCTCACACACATTCTCTCTCACACACACATTCTCTCTCACACACACATTCTCTCTCTCACTCGCACATTCTCTCTCTCACACACACGCATTGTCTCTCACACACGCATTCTCTCACACATGCACATTCTCTCACACACACACTTTCTCTCACACACACATTCTCTCTCTCACACACACATTCTCCCTTTCACACTCATTCTCTCTCACACACACACATCTCTCTCACACAAACATTCTCCCACACACACATTCTCTCTCTCACACACACATTCTCTCTCTCACACACAATCTCTCTCTCACATACGCATTCTCTCTCACACACACATTCTCACACACACATATTCTCTCTAACACACGCATTCTCTCTCACACACACATTCTCTCTCACGCACACATTCTCTCTCACACACACACATTCTCTCTCTCACACACACATTTTCTCTCACACACGCATTCTCTCTCACACACACATTCTCTCTCACACACATTCTCTCTCTCACACACGCATTCTCTCTCTCACTCGCACACACGCATTCTCTCTCTCTCACACACATTCTCTCTCTCTAACACACACGTATTCTCTCTCACTCGCACACACGCATTCTCTCTCTCTCTCACGCATTCTCTCTCTCTCTCACACATTCTCTCTCTCTCTCACACACGCATTCTCTCTCCCTTGCACACACGCATTCTCTCTCTCACACACATTCTCTCTCTCACACACACGCATTCTTTCTCTCTTGCACACACGCATTCTCTCTCACACACGCATTCTCTCTCACACGCACATTCTCTCTCACACACACATTCTCTCACACACACATTCTCTCTCACACACACATTCTCTCTCTCACACACACATTCTCACACCCAGATTCTCTCTCTCACACACGCATTCTCTCTCACACTCACATTCTGTCACACACACATTCTCTCACACACACACATTCTCTCTCTCACACACACATTCTCGCTCTCTCACACACATTCTCTCTCTATCACATACACATTCTCTCTCACACACACGCATTCTCTCTGACACACGCATTCTCTCTCTCACACACACATTCTCTCTCTCACACACACATTCTCCCTCTCTCACACACATTCTCTCTCTCACACACACATTGTCCCTCTCTCACACACATTCTCTCTCTCACACACACATTCTCTCTCACACACACATTCTCTCTCTCACTCGCACATTCTCTCTCACTCACGCATTCTCTCTCACACGCACATTCTCTCTCTCACTCGCACATTCTCTCTCTCTCACACACGCATTCTCTCTCACACGCACATTCTCTCTCTCACTCGCACATTCTCTCTCTCTCACACATACATTCTCTCTCTCACACACACATTCTCCCTCTCTCACACACATTCTCTCTCACACACACATTCTCTCTCACACACACATTCTCTCTCTCACTCGCACATTCTCTCTCACACACACACGCATTCTCTCTCTCACACACATTCTCTCACACACACATTCTCTCTCTCACACACACATTCTCCCTTTCACACACATTCTCTCTCACACACACACGTTCTCTCTCACACAAACATTCTCCCACACACACATTCTCTCTCTCACACACACATTCTCTCTCTCACACACAATCTCTCTCTCACACACGCATTCTCTATCACACACACATTCTCTCACACACACATTCTCTCTAACACACGCATTCTCTCTCAGACACACATTCTCTCTCACACACACATTCTCTCTCTCACACACGCATTCTCTCTCACACACACATTCTCTCTTACACACGCATTCTCTCTCACACACACATTCTCTCTCACACACATTCTCTCTCTCACACACGCATTCTCTCTCTCACTCGCACACACGCATTCTCTCTCTCACACACACATTCTCTCTCTGTCACACACACGTATTCTCTCTCACTCGCACACACGCATTCTCTCTCTCACACACACGCATTCTCTCTCTCTTGCACACACGCACTCTCTCTCTCACACACATTTTCTCTCTCTCTGACACACATTCTCTCTCACACACACATTCTCTCTCTGACACCCGCATTGTCTCTCGCACATACGCATTCTCTCTCTCACTCGCATTCTCTCTCTCTCTCTCACACACATTGTCTCTCGCTGTCACACACACACTCTCTCTCTCACACACGCATTGTGTCACACACACACATTCTCTCTCACACACACGCATTCTCTTTCTCACACACGCATTCTCTTTCTCACACACGTTCTCTCTCACACACATTCTCTCTCTCACACACATATTCTCTCTCTCACACACACATTCCCTCTCCCACACACACACATTCCCTCTCACACACACACATTCTCTCTCTCACACACATTCTCTCTCTCACACACACATTCTCCCTCTCTCACACACATTCTCTCTCTCACACACACGCATTCTCTCTCATACGCACATTCTCTCTCTCACTCGCACATTCTCTCTCTCTCAAATATACATTCTCTCTCCCACACACACATTCTCCCTCTCTCACACACATTCTCTCTCACACACACATTCTCTCTCACACACACATTCTCTCTCTCACTCGCACATTCTCTCTCTCACACACACGCATTCTCTCTCACACACGCATTCTCTCTTACACACATTCTCTCTCACACACACATTCTCTCTCACACACACATTCTCTCTCTCACTCGCACATTCTCTCTCTCACACACACGCATTCTCACTCTCAGACACGCATTCTCTCTCTCACACACACATTGTCTCTCTCACACACACATTCTCCCTCTCTCACACACATTCTCTCTCTCACACACACATTCTCCCTCTCTCACACACATTCTCTCTCTCACACACACATTCTCTCTCACACACACATTCTCTCTCTCACTCACACATTCTCTCTCTCACATACACGCATTCTCTCTCACACACGCAATCTCTCACACGCACATTCTCTCTCTCACTCGCACATTCTCTCTCTCACACACACGCATTCTCTCTCATATGCACATTCTCTCTCTCACTCGCACATTCTCTCTCTCTCAAATATACATTCTCTCTCTCACACACACATTCTCCCTCTCTCACACACATTCTCTCTCACACACACATTCTCTCTCACACACACATTCTCTCTCTCACTCGCACATTCTCTCTCTCACACACACGCATTGTCTCTCACACACGCATTCTCTCACACATGCACATTCTCTCACACACACACTTTCTCTCACACACACATTCTCTCTCTCACACACACATTCTCCCTTTCACACTCATTCTCTCTCACACACACACATCTCTCTCACACAAACATTCTCCCACACACACATTCTCTCTCTCACACACACATTCTCTCTCTCACACACAATCTCTCTCTCACATACGCATTCTCTCTCACACACACATTCTCACACACACATATTCTCTCTAACACACGCATTCTCTCTCACACACACATTCTCTCTCACGCACACATTCTCTCTCACACACACACATTCTCTCTCTCACACACACATTTTCTCTCACACACGCATTCTCTCTCACACACACATTCTCTCTCACACACATTCTCTCTCTCACACACGCATTCTCTCTCTCACTCGCACACACGCATTCTCTCTCTCACACACATTCTCTCTCTCTAACACACACGTATTCTCTCTCACTCGCACACACGCATTCTCTCTCTCTCTCACGCATTCTCTCTCTCTCTCACACATTCTCTCTCTCTCTCACACACGCATTCTCTCTCCCTTGCACACACGCATTCTCTCTCTCACACACATTCTCTCTCTCACACACACGCATTCTTTCTCTCTTGCACACACGCATTCTCTCTCACACACGCATTCTCTCTCACACGCACATTCTCTCTCACACACACATTCTCTCACACACACATTCTCTCTCACACACACATTCTCTCTCTCACACACACATTCTCACACCCAGATTCTCTCTCTCACACACGCATTCTCTCTCACACTCACATTCTGTCACACACACATTCTCTCACACACACACATTCTCTCTCTCACACACACATTCTCGCTCTCTCACACACATTCTCTCTCTATCACATACACATTCTCTCTCACACACACGCATTCTCTCTGACACACGCATTCTCTCTCTCACACACACATTCTCTCTCTCACACACACATTCTCCCTCTCTCACACACATTCTCTCTCTCACACACACATTGTCCCTCTCTCACACACATTCTCTCTCTCACACACACATTCTCTCTCACACACACATTCTCTCTCTCACTCGCACATTCTCTCTCACTCACGCATTCTCTCTCACACGCACATTCTCTCTCTCACTCGCACATTCTCTCTCTCTCACACACGCATTCTCTCTCACACGCACATTCTCTCTCTCACTCGCACATTCTCTCTCTCTCACACATACATTCTCTCTCTCACACACACATTCTCCCTCTCTCACACACATTCTCTCTCACACACACATTCTCTCTCACAAACACATTCTCTCTCTCACTCGCACATTCTCTCTCACACACACACGCATTCTCTCTCTCACACACATTCTCTCACACACACATTCTCTCTCTCACACACACATTCTCCCTTTCACACACATTCTCTCTCACACACACACGTTCTCTCTCACACAAACATTCTCCCACACACACATTCTCTCTCTCACACACACATTCTCTCTCTCACACACAATCTCTCTCTCACACACGCATTCTCTATCACACACACATTCTCTCACACACACATTCTCTCTAACACACGCATTCTCTCTCAGACACACATTCTCTCTCACACACACATTCTCTCTCTCACACACGCATTCTCTCTCACACACACATTCTCTCTTACACACGCATTCTCTCTCACACACACATTCTCTCTCACACACATTCTCTCTCTCACACACGCATTCTCTCTCTCACTCGCACACACGCATTCTCTCTCTCACACACACATTCTCTCTCTGTCACACACACGTATTCTCTCTCACTCGCACACACGCATTCTCTCTCTCACACACACGCATTCTCTCTCTCTTGCACACACGCACTCTCTCTCTCACACACATTTTCTCTCTCTCTGACACACATTCTCTCTCACACACACATTCTCTCTCTGACACCCGCATTGTCTCTCGCACATACGCATTCTCTCTCTCACTCGCATTCTCTCTCTCTCTCTCACACACATTGTCTCTCGCTGTCACACACACACTCTCTCTCTCACACACGCATTGTGTCACACACACACATTCTCTCTCACACACACGCATTCTCTTTCTCACACACGCATTCTCTTTCTCACACACGTTCTCTCTCACACACATTCTCTCTCTCACACACATATTCTCTCTCTCACACACACATTCCCTCTCCCACACACACACATTCCCTCTCACACACACACATTCTCTCTCTCACACACATTCTCTCTCTCACACACACATTCTCCCTCTCTCACACACATTCTCTCTCACACACACACACATTCTCTCTCACACACACATTCTCTCTCTCACTCGCACATTCTCTCTCTCACATACACGCATTCTCTCTCACACACGCATTCTCTCTCACACGCACATTCTCTCTCTCACACGCACATTCTCTCTCACACGCACATTCTCTCTCACACACGCATTCTCTCTCACACACGCATTCTCTCTCACACGCTCATTCTCTCTCACACACACATTCTCTCACACAAACATTCTCTCTCTCACACACATTCTCTCTCTCACACACACATTCTCAGACACAGATTCTCTCTCTCACACACGCATTCTCTCTCACACTCACATTCTCTCACACACACACTCTCTCTCTCACACACACGCATTCTCTCTCACACACACATTCTCTCTCACACACATTCTCTCTCTCACACACGCATTCTCTCTGACACACGCATTCTCTCTCTCACACACGCATTCTCTCTCTCTCTGACACACATTCTCTCTTACACACAATTCTCTCTCTCTCTGACACACATTCTCTCTCTCGCACACACATTCTCTCTCTGACACACACATTCTCTCTCACACACACATTCTCTCTCACACACGCATTCTCTCTCACACACGCATTCTCTCTCTCACACACGCATTCTCTCTGACACACACATTCTCTCTCACACACACACATTCTCTCTCTCACACACATTCTCTCTCTCAAACACACATTCTCTCTCTCTCACACACATTCTCTCTCTCACACACATTATCTCTCTCACACACACATTCTCTCTCACACACACATTCTCTCTCTCACACACGCATTCTCTCTCGCACACACATTCTCTCTCACACACACATTCTCTCTCTCACACACACGCATTCTCTCACACACGCATTCTCTCTCACACACACTCATTCTCTCTCTCACACGCCTTCTCTCTCTCACACAAACATTCACTCTCTCACAAACATTCTCTCTCTCACACACACATTCTCTCTCTCACACACACGCATTCTGTCTCTCTCACACACTCATTCTCTCACTCTCACACACACATTCTCTCTCACACACACAATCTCTCTCTCTCACACACGCATTCTCTCTCACACACACTCATTCTCTCTCTCACACGCATTCTCTCTCACACAAATATTCTCTCTCTCACAAACATTCTCTCCTCACACACACATTCTCTCTCTCACACACACGCATTCTCTCTCTCACACACACACACATTCTCTCTCTCACACACACACATTCTCTCTCACACATACATTCTCTCTCTCTCACACACACATTCTCTCTCTCTCACACACACATTCTCTCTCACACATACATTCTCTCTCTCACACATACGCATTCTCTCTCAAACACGCGTTCTCTCTCACACACGCATTCTCTCTCACACGCTCATTCTCTCTCACACGCACATTCTCTCTGTCACACACATTCTCTCTCTCACACACACATTCTCACACACAGATTCTCTCTCTCACACACGCATTCTCTCTCACACTCACATTCTCTCACACACACATTCTCTCACACACACACATTCTCTCTCTCACACACACATTCTCGCTCTCTCACACACATTCTCTCTCTATCACACACACATTCTCTCTCACCCACACGCATTCTCTCTGACACACGCATTCTCTTTCTCTCACTCACATTCTCTCTCTCACACACACATTCTCCCTCTCTCACACACATTCTCTCTCTCACACACACATTCTCCCTCTCTCACACACATTCTCTCTCTCACACACACATTCTCTCTCTGTCACACACACGTATTCTCTCTCACTCGCACACACGCATTCTCTCTCTCACACATTCTCTCTCTCTCACACACACGCATTCTCTCTCTCTTGCACACACGCACTCTCTCTCTCACACACATTCTCTCTCTCTCTGACACACATTCTCTCTCACACACACATTCTCTCTCTGACACCCGCATTGTCTCTCGCACATACGCATTCTCTCTCTCACTCGCATTCTCTCTCTCTCTCTCACACACATTGTCTCTCGCTGTCACACACACACTCTCTCTCTCACACACGCATTGTGTCACACACACACATTCTCTCTCACACACACGCATTCTCTTTCTCACACACGCATTCTCTTTCTCACACACGTTCTCTCTCACACACATTCTCTCTCTCACACACATATTCTCTCTCTCACACACACATTCCCTCTCCCACACACACACATTCTCTCTCACACACACACATTCTCTCTCTCACACACATTCTCTCTCTCACACACACATTCTCCCTCTCTCACACACATTCTCTCTCACACACACACATTCTCTCTCACACACACATTCTCTCTCTCACTCGCACATTCTCTCTCTCACATACACGCATTCTCTCTCACACACGCATTCTCTCTCACACGCACATTCTCTCTCTCACACGCACATTCTCTCTCACACGCACATTCTCTCTCACACACGCATTCTCTCTCACACACGCATTCTCTCTCACACGCTCATTCTCTCTCACACACACATTCTCTCACACAAACATTCTCTCTCTCACACACATTCTCTCTCTCACACACACATTCTCAGACACAAATTCTCTCTCTCACACACGCATTCTCTCTCACACTCACATTCTCTCACACACACATTCTCTCTCTCACACACACGCATTCTCTCTCACACACACATTCTCTCTCACACACATTCTCTCTCTCACACACGCATTCTCTCTGACACACGCATTCTCTCTCTCACACACGCATTCTCTCTCTCTCTGACACACATTCTCTCTTACACACAATTCTCTCTCTCTCTGACACACATTCTCTCTCTCGCACACACATTCTCTCTCTGACACACACATTCTCTCTCACACACACATTCTCTCTCACACACGCATTCTCTCTCACACACACATTCTCTCTCTCTCACACACGCATTCTCTCTGACACACACATTCTCTCTCACACACACACATTCTCTCTCTCACACACATTCTCTCTCTCAAACACACATTCTCTCTCTCTCACACACATTCTCTCTCTCACACACATTATCTCTCTCACACACACATTCTCTCTCACACACACATTCTCTCTCTCACACACGCATTCTCTCTCTGACACACATTCTCTCTCACACACGCATTCTCTCTCTCACACACACGGATTCTCTCACACACGCATTCTCTCTCACACACACTAATTCTCTCTCTCACACGCCTTCTCTCTCACACACAAACATTCACTCTCTCACAAACATTCTCTCTCACACATACACATTCTCTCTCTCACACACACGCAATCTGTCTCTCTCACACACACATTCTCTCACTCTCACACACACATTCTCTCTCACACACACAATCTCTCTCTCTCACACACGCATTCTCTCTCACACACACTCATTCTCTCTCTGACACGCATTCTCTCTCACACAAACATTCTCTCTCTCACAAACATTCTCTCCTCACACACACATTCTCTCTCTCACACACACGCATTCTCTCTCTCTCACACACACACATTCTCTCTCTCACACACACACATTCTCTCTCACACATACATTCTCTCTCTCTCACACACACATTCTCTCTCTCTCACACACACATTCTCTCTCACACATACATTCTCTCTCTCACACATACGCATTCTCTCTCAAACACGCGATCTCTCTCACACACGCATTCTCTCTCACACGCTCATTCTCTCTCACACGCACATTCTCTCTGTCACACACATTCTCTCTCTCACACACACATTCTCACACACAGATTCTCTCTCTCACACACGCATTCTCTCTCACACTCACATTTTCCCACACACACATTCTCACACACACACACGTTCTCTCTCTCACACACACATTCTCGCTCTCTCACACACATTCTCTCTCTATCACACACACATTCTCTCTCACACACACGCATTCTCTCTGACACACGCATTCTCTTTCTCTCACTCACATTCTCTCTCTCACACACACATTCTCCCTCTCTCACACACATTCTCTCTCTCACACACACATTCTCCCTCTCTCACACACATTCTCTCTCTCACACACACATTCTCTCTCACACACACATTCTCTCTCTCACTCACACATTCTCTCTCTCACATACACGCATTCTCTCTCACACACGCATTCTCTCTCACACGCACATTCTCTCTCTCACTCGCACATTCTCTCTCTCACACACACGCATTCTCTCTCATACGCACATTCTCTCTCTCACTCGCACATTCTCTCTCTCTCAAATATACATTCTCTCTCTCACACACACATTCTCCCTCTCTCACACACATTCTCTCTCACACACACATTCTCTCTCACACACACATTCTCTCTCTCACTCGCACATTCTCTCTCTCACACACACGCATTCACTCTCACACACGCATTCTCTCTCACATGCACATTCTCTCACACACACACCTTCTCTCACACACACATTCTCTCTCTCACACACACATTCTCCCTTTCACACACATTCTCTCTCACACACACACATTCTCTCTCACACACGCATTCTCTCTCTCTCACACACACATTCTCTCTCTCACACACACACATTCTCTCTCACACATACATTCTCTCTCACACACATACGCATTCTCTCTCAAACACGCGTTCTCTCACACACACGCATTCTCTCTCACACGCTCATTCTCTCTCACACGCACATTCTCTCTGTCACACACATTCTCTCTCTCACACACACATTCTCACACAGATTCTCTCTCTCACACACGCATTCTCTCTCACACTCACATTCTCTCACACACACATTCTCTCACACACACACATTCTCTCTCTCACACACACATTCTCGCTCTCTCACACACATTCTCTCTCTATCACACACACATTCTCTCTCACACACACGCATTCTCTCTGACACACGCATTCTCTTTCTCTCACTCACATTCTCTCTCTCACACACACATTCTCCCTCTCTCACACACATTCTCTCTCTCACACACACATTCTCTCTCACACACACATTCTCTCTCTCACTCACACATTCTCTCTCTCACATACACGCATTCTCTCTCACACACGCATTCTCTCTCACACGCACATTCTCTCTCTCACTCGCACATTCTCTCTCTCACACACACGCATTCTCTCTCATACGCACATTCTCTCTCTCACTCGCACATTCTCTCTCTCTCTAATATACATTCTCTCTCTCACACACACATTCTCCCTCTCTCACACACATTCTCTCTCACACACACATTCTGCCTCACACACACATTCTCTCTCTCACTCGCACATTCTCTCTCTCACACACACGCATTCTCTCTCACACACGCATTCTCTCACACATGCACATTCTCTCACACACACACATTCTCTCACACACACATTCTCTCTCACACACACACATTCTCCCTTTCACACTCATTCTCTCTCACACACACACATCTCTCTCACACAAACATTCTCCCACACACACATTCTCTCTCTCACACACACATTCTCTCTCTCACACACAATCTCTCTCTCACATATGCATTCTCTCTCACACACACATTCTCACACACACATTCTCTCTAACACACGCATTCTCTCTCACACACACATTCTCTCTCACGCACACATTCTCTCTCACACACACACATTCTCTCTCTCACACACACATTCTCTCTCACACACGCATTCTCTCTCACACACACATTCTCTCTCACACACAATCTCTCTCTCACACACGCATTCTCTCTCTCACTCGCACACACGCATTCCCTCTCTCTCACACACATTCTCTCTCTCTAACACACACGTATTCTCTCTCACTCGCACACACGCATTCTCTCTCTCTCTCTCACGCATTCTCTCTCTCTCTCACACATTCTCTCTCTCTCTCACACACGCATTCTCTCTCCCTTGCACACACGCATTCTCTCTCTCACACACATTCTCTCTCTCACACACACGCATTCTTTCTCTCTTGCACACACGCATTCTCTCTCACACACGCATTCTCTCTCACACGCACATTCTCTCTCACACACACATTCTCTCACACACACATTCTCTCTCACACACACATTCTCTCTCTCACACACACATTCTCACACACAGATTCTCTCTCTCACACACGCATTCTCTCTCACACTCACATTCTCTCACACAGACATTCTCTCTCACACACACATTCTCTCACTCACACACACATTCTCGCTCTCTCACACACATTCTCTCTCTATCACACACACATTCTCTCTCACACACACGCATTCTCTCTGACACACGCATTCTCTCTCTCACACACACATTCTCTCTCTCACACACACATTCTCCCTCTCTCACACACATTCTCTCTCACACACACACATTGTCCCTCTCTCACACACATTCTCTCTCTCACACACACATTCTCTCTCACACACACATTCTCTCTCTCTCTCGCACATTCTCTCTCACACACGCATTCTCTCTCACACGCACATTCTCTCTCTCACTCGCACATTCTCTCTCTCACACACACGCATTCTCTCTCACACGCACATTCTCTCTCTCACTCGCACATTCTCTCTCTCTCAGACATACATTCTCTCTCTCACACACACATTCTCCCTCTCTCACACACATTCTCTCTCACACACTCATTCTCTCTCACACACACATTCTCTCTCTCACTCGCACATTCTCTCTCACACACACACGCATTCTCTCTCACACACACATTCTCTCACACACACATTCTCTCTCTCACACACACATTCTCCCTTTCACACACATTCTCTCTCACACACACACGTTCTCTCTCACACAAACATTCTCCCACACACACATTCTCTCTCTCACACACACATTCTCTCTCTCACACACAATCTCTCTCTCACACACGCATTCTCTATCACACACACATTCTCTCACACACACATTCTCTCTAACACACGCATTCTCTCTCAGACACACATTCTCTCTCACACACACATTCTCTCTCTCACACACGCATTCTCTCTCACACACACATTCTCTCTTACACACGCATTCTCTCTCACACACACATTCTCTCTCACACACATTCTCTCTCTCACACACGCATTCTCTCTCTCACTCGCACACACGCATTCTCTCTCACACACACATTCTCTCTCTGTCACACACACGTATTCTCTCTCACTCGCACACACGCATTCTCTCTCTCACACATTGTCTCTCTCTCACACACACGCACTCTCTCTCTCACACACATTCTCTCTCTCTCTGACACACATTCTCTCTCACACACACATTCTCCCTCTCACACCCGCATTGTCTCTCGCACATACGCATTCTCTCTCTCACTCGCATTCTCTCTCTCTCTCACACACATTGTCTCTCGCTGTCACACACACATTCTCTCTCTCACACACGCCTTGTGTCACACACACACATTCTCTCTCACACACACGCATTCTCTTTCTCACACACGCATTCTCTTTCTCACACACGTTCTCTCTCACACACATTCTCTCTCTCAGACACATATTCTCTCTCTCACACACACATTCTCTCTCCCACACACACACATTCTCTCTCTCACACACACATTCTCTCTCTCACACACATTCTCTCACTCACACATACATTCTCTCTCTCACACACATATTATCTCTCTCACACACGCATTCTCTCTCTCACACACACATTCTCTCTCTCTCACACGCATTCGCATTCTCTCTCACGCGCATTCTCTCTCTCACACACATTCTCTCTCTCACACACGCATTATCTCTCCCACACACACGCATTCTCTCTCTCGCACACGCATTCTCTCTCTCACACACACACGCATTCTCTGTCTCACACGCACACGCATTCTCTCACACACGCATTCTCTCTCTCACACACATTCACTCTCTATCTTGCACACACGCATTCTCTCTCACACACATTCTCTCTCACACACACTCATTCTCTCTCTCTCACACACACGCATTCTCTCTCACACACACACATTCTATCTCTCACACGCATTCTCTGTCACACACACTCATTCTCTCTCTCACACGCACACGCATTCTCTCTCGCACACACACATTCTCTCTCTCACACACTCATTCACTCTCTCACACGCACACGCATTCTCTCCCTCACACACACATTCTCTCTCTTACACATGCATTCTCTCTCCCTCACACGCACACGCATTCTCTCTCACACACACATTCTCTCTCACACACACATTCTCTCTCTCACACACACATTCTCTCTCACACACACATTCTCTCTCACACACACATTCTCTCTCTCACACACACATTCTCCCTCTCAGACACGCATTCTCTCTCTCTCACACACGCATTCTCTCTCTCGCACATGCATTCTCTCTCACACACACGCACACGCATTCTCTCTCTTACACATGCATTCTCTCTCCCTCACACGCACACGCATTCTCTGTCACACACGCATTCTCTCTCTCGCACACGCACACACTCACGCATTCTCTCTCTCTCACACATTCTCTCTCTCACACACATTCTCTCTCTCACACACGCATTATCTCTCTCTCACACACGCGTTCCCTCTCTCTCACACGCACGCATTCTCTCTCTCTCCCACACTCACTCTCTCTCACGCACGCATTCTCTCTCTCGTGCAATCATTCTCTCTCTCACGTACACATTCTCTCTCTCTCACAGACGCATTCTCTCTAACACACATTTTCTCTCTCTCGCACACACGCATTCTCTCTCTCTCTCACACACGCAATCTCTCTCGCACACATGCAGACTCTCTCTCTCACACACGCATTCTCACTCTCAGACACGCATTCTCTCTCTCACACACACGCATTCTCTCACTCGCACATGCATTCTCTCTCACACACACGCACACACATTCTCTGTCACACACGCATTCTCTCTCTTTCACATGCATTCTCTCTCTCACACACACGCATTCTCTCTCTTACACATGCATTCTCTCTCTCTCACACGCACACGCATTCTCTGTCACACACGCATTCTCTCTCTCGCACATGCACACGCACACGCATTCTCTCTCTCTCACACATTCTCTCTCTCACACACATTCTCTCTCTCACACACGCATTATCTCTCTCTCACACACGCATTCCCTCTCTCTCACACGCACGCATTCTCTCTCTCTCTCCCACACTCACTCTCTCTCACGCACGCATTCTCTCTCTCGTGCAATCATTCTCTCTCTCACGTACACATTCTCTCTCTCTCACAGACGCATTCTCTCTAACACACATTTTCTCTCTCTCGCACACACACATTCTCTCTCTCGCACACACGCATTCTCTCTCTCTCTCTCACACGCAATGTCTCTCGCACACACGCAGTCTCTCTCTCTCTCTCACACACGCATTCTCACTCTCAGACACGCATTCTCTCTCTCTCACACACGCATTCTCTCTCTCGCACACGCATTCTCTCTCTCTCACACATGCATTCTCTCTCTTTCACACGCACACGCATTCTCTGTCACACACGCATTCTCTCTCTCTCACACAAAAATGCATTCTCTCTCTCACACACATTCTCTAACACAAACACATATTATCTCTCTCTCACACACGCAATCTCTCTCGCACACACACATTCTCTCTCTCACACACAATCTCTCTCTCACACACGCATTCTCTATCACACACACATTCTCTCACACACACATTCTCTCTAACACACGCATTCTCTCTCACACACACATTCTCTCTCACACACACATTCTCTCTCTCACACACACATTCTATCTCACACACACATTCTCTCTTACACACGCATTCTCTCTCACACACACATTCTCTCTCACACACATTCTCTCTCTCACACACGCATTCTCTCTCTCACTCGCACACACGCATTCTCTCTCTCTCACACACATTCTCTCTCTGTCACACACACGTATTCTCTCTCACTCGCACACACGCATTCTCTCTCTCTCTCTCTCATTCTCTCTCTCTCACACACACGCATTCTCTCTCTCTTGCACACACGCATTCTCTCTCTCACACACATTCTCTCTCTCTCTGACACACATTCTCTCTCACACACACATTCTCTCTCTCACACACGCATTATCTCTCGCACATACGCATTCTCTCTCTCACACACATTCTCTCTCTCTCTCACACACATTGTCTCTCGCTCTCACACACACACTCTCTCTCTCACACACGCATTGTGTCACACACACATTCTCTCTCACACACACGCATTCTCTTTCTCACACACGCATTCTCTTTCTCACACACGTTCTCTCTCACACACATTCTCTCTCTCACACACATATTCTCTCTCTCACACACACATTCTCTCTCCCACACACACACATTCTCTCTCTCACACACACATTCTCTCTCTCACACACATTCTCTCACTCACACACACATTATCTCTCTCACACACACATTCTCTCTCTCACACACGTATTCTCTCTCACACACACACATTCTCTCTCTCTCACACGCATTCGCATTCTCTCTCACGCGCATTCTCTCTCTCACACACATTCTCTCTCTCACACACGCATTATCTCTCCCACACACACGCATTCTCTCTCTCGCACACGCATTCTCTCTCTCTCACACACACGCATTCTCTGACTCACACGCACACGCATTCTCTCACACACGCATTCTCTCTCTTGCACACATGCATTCTCTATCTCGCACACACGCATTCTCTCTCACACACATTCTCTCTCTCACACACTCATTCTCTCTCTCTCACACACACGCATTCTCTCTCACACACACACATTCTCTCTCACACACGCATTCTCTGTCACACACACTCATTCTCTCTCTCACACGCACACGCATTCTCTCTCGCACACACACATTCTCTCTCTCACACACACTCATTCACTCTCTCACACGCACACGCGTTCTCTCCCTCACACACACATTCTCTCTCACACACGCATTCTCTCTCACACACACACTCTCTCTCACACACACATTCTCTCTCTCACACACACATTCTCTCTCACACACACATTCTCTCTCACACACGCATTCTCTCTCACACACACATTATCTCTCACACACATTCTCTCTCTCACACACGCATTCTCTCTCTCACTCGCACACACGCATTCTCTCTCTCTCACACACATTCTCTCTCTCACACACACACGCATTCTCCCTCTCTCTCACACATTCTCTCTCTCTCACACACACGCATTCTCTCTCTCTTACACACACACATTCTCTCTCTCACACACATTCTCTCTCTCTCTGACACACATACTCTCTCACACACACATTCTCTCTCTCACACACGCATTGTCTCTCGCACATACGCATTCTCTCTCTCACTCGCATTCTCTCTCTCTCTCACACACATTGTCTCTCGCTCTCACACACACACTCTCTCTCTCACACACGCATTGTGTCACACACACACATTCTCTCTCACACACACGCATTCTCTTTCTCACACACGCATTCTCTTTCTCACACACGTTCTCTCTCACACACATTCTCTCTCTCACACACATATTCTCTCTCTCACACACACATTCTCTCTCCCACACACACACATTCTCTCTCTCACACACACATTCTCTCTCTCACACACATTCTCTCACTCACACACACATTCTCTCTCTCACACACACATTCTCTCTCTCACACACGCATTCTCTCTCTCACACACACATTCTCTCTCTCTCACACGCATTCGCATTCTCTCTCACGCGCATTCTCTCTCTCACACACATTCTCTCTCTCACACACGCATTATCTCTCCCACACACACGCATTCTCTCTCTCGCACACGCATTCTCTCTCTCACACACACACGCATTCTCTGTCTCACACGCACAGGCATTCTCTCACACACGCATTCTCTCTCTAGCACACATGCATTCTCTATCTCGCACACACGCATTCTCTCTCACACACATTCTCTCTCTCACACACTCATTCTCTCTCTCACACACACACGCATTCTCTCTCACACACACACATTCTCTCTCACACACGCATTCTCTGTCACACACACTCATTCTCTCTCTCACACGCACACGCATTCTCTCTCGCACACACACATTCTCTCTCTCACACACACTCATTCACTCTCTCACACGCACAAGCATTCTCTCCCTCACACACACATTCTCTCTCACGCACGCATTCTCTCTCACACACACATTCTCTCTCACACACACATTCTCTCTCACACACACACATTCTCTCTCACACACACATTCTCTCTCACACACGCATTCTCTCTCACACACACATTCTCTCTCACACACATTCTCTCTCTCACACACGCATTCTCTCTCTCACTCGCACACACGCATTCTCTCTCTCACACACACATTCTCTCTCTCTCACACACACGGATTCTCTCTCACTCGCACACACACATTCTCTCTCTCTCTCACACATTCTCTCTCTCTCTCACACACGCATCCTCTCTCTCTTGCACACACGCATTCTCTCTCTCACACACATTCTCTCTCACACACACATTCTCTCTCTCACACACATTGTCTCTCACACACACGCATTCTCTTTCTCACACACGCATTCTCTTTCTCACACACATTCTCTCTCACACACATTCTCTCTCTCACACACATACTCTCTCTCTCACACACACATTCTCTCTCCCACACACACACATTCTCTCTCTCACACACACATTCTCACTCTCACACACATTCTCTCTCTCACACACACATTCTCTCTCACACACACACATTCTCTCTCTCACACACGCATTCTCTCTCACACACACACTCTCTCTCACACACACATTCTCTCTCTCACACACACATTCTCTCTCACACACACATTCTCTCTCACACACGCATTCTCTCTCACACACACATTATCTCTCACACACATTCTCTCTCTCACACACGCATTCTCTCTCTCACTCGCACACACGCATTCTCTCTCTCTCACACACATTCTCTCTCTCACACACACACGCATTCTCCCTCTCTCTCACACATTCTCTCTCTCTCACACACACGCATTCTCTCTCTCTTACACACACACATTCTCTCTCTCACACACATTCTCTCTCTCTCTGACACACATACTCTCTCACACACACATTCTCTCTCTCACACACGCATTGTCTCTCGCACATACGCATTCTCTCTCTCACTCGCATTCTCTCTCTCTCTCACACACATTGTCTCTCGCTCTCACACACACACTCTCTCTCTCACACACGCATTGTGTCACACACACACATTCTCTCTCACACACACGCATTCTCTTTCTCACACACGCATTCTCTTTCTCACACACGTTCTCTCTCACACACATTCTCTCTCTCACACACATATTCTCTCTCTCACACACACATTCTCTCTCCCACACACACACATTCTCTCTCTCACACACACATTCTCTCTCTCACACACATTCTCTCACTCACACACACATTCTCTCTCTCACACACACATTCTCTCTCTCACACACGCATTCTCTCTCTCACACACACATTCTCTCTCTCTCACACGCATTCGCATTCTCTCTCACGCTCATTCTCTCTCTCACACACATTCTCTCTCTCACACACGCATTATCTCTCCCACACACACGCATTCTCTCTCTCGCACACGCATTCTCTCTCTCACACACACACGCATTCTCTGTCTCACACGCACAGGCATTCTCTCACACACGCATTCTCTCTCTAGCACACATGCATTCTCTATCTCGCACACACGCATTCTCTCTCACACACATTCTCTCTCTCACACACTCATTCTCTCTCTCACACACACACGCATTCTCTCTCACACACACACATTCTCTCTCACACACGCATTCTCTGTCACACACACTCATTCTCTCTCTCACACGCACACGCATTCTCTCTCGCACACACACATTCTCTCTCTCACACACACTCATTCACTCTCTCACACGCACAAGCATTCTCTCCCTCACACACACATTCTCTCTCACACACGCATTCTCTCTCACACACACATTCTCTCTCACACACACACATTCTCTCTCACACACACACATTCTCTCTCACACACACATTCTCTCTCACACACGCATTCTCTCTCACACACACATTCTCTCTCACACACATTCTCTCTCTCACACACGCATTCTCTCTCTCACTCGCACACACGCATTCTCTCTCTCACACACACATTCTCTCTCTCTCACACACACGGATTCTCTCTCACTCGCACACACACATTCTCTCTCTCTCTCTCACACATTCTCTCTCTCTCTCACACACGCATCCTCTCTCTCTTGCACACACGCATTCTCTCTCTCACACACATTCTCTCTCACACACACATTCTCTCTCTCACACACATTGTCTCTCACACACACGCATTCTCTTTCTCACACACGCATTCTCTTTCTCACACACATTCTCTCTCACACACATTCTCTCTCTCACACACATACTCTCTCTCTCACACACACATTCTCTCTCCCACACACACACATTCTCTCTCTCACACACACATTCTCACTCTCACACACATTCTCTCTCTCACACACACATTCTCTCTCACACACACACATTCTCTCTCTCACACACGCATTCTCTCTCACACACATTCTCTCTCTCTCACACGCATTCGCATTCTCTCTCTCACGCGCATTCTCTCTCTCACACACATTCTCTCTCTCACACACGCATTATCTCTCTCACACACACGCATTCTCTCTCTCGCACACGCATTCTCTCTCTCACACACACACGCATTCTCTCTCACACACACACATTCTCTCTCACACACGCATTCTCTGTCACACACACTCATTCTCTCTCTCACACGCACACGCATTCTCTCTCCCACACACACATTCGCTCTCTCACACACACTCATTCACTCTCTCACACGCACACGCATTCTCTCCCTCACACACACATTCTCTCTCACACACGCATTCTCTGTCTCACACACACACACATTCTCTCTCTCACACACACGCATTCTCTCTCTCACACACACTCATTCTCTCTCTCTCACAAACATTCTCTCTCTCTCACACACATATTCTCTCTCACACACGCATTCTCTCTCTCACACGCACACACATTCTCTCTCACACACGCATTCTCTCTCACACACACTCATTTTCTCTCTCTCACACGCATATGCATTCTCTCTCGCACACACACATTCTCTCTCTCACACGCACGCATTCTCTCTCTCACGCATTCTCTCTCTCTCTCACACACACGCATTCACTCTCTCACACACATTCTCTCTCTCTCTCACACACATTCTCTCTCACACACGCATTCTCTCTCTAGCACACATGCATTCTCTATCTCACACACACGCATTCTCTCTCACACACATTCTCTTTCTCACACACTCATTCTCTCTCTCTCACACACACGCATTCTCTCTCACACACACACATTCTCTCTCTCACACACGCATTCTCTGTCACACACACTCATTCTCTCTCTCACACACTCTCATTCACTCTCTCACACGCACACGCATTCTCTCCCTCACACACATATTCTCTCTCACACACGCATTCTCTCTCACACACACATTCTCTCTCTTGCACACACGCATTCTCTCTCTCACACACATTCTCTCTCTCTCTGACACACATACTCTCTCACACACACATTCTCTCTCTCACACACGCATTGTCTCTCGCACATACGCATTCTCTCTCTCACTCGCATTCTCTCTCTCTCTCACACACATTGTCTCTCGCTCTCACACACACACTCTCTCTCTCACACACGCATTGTGTCACACACACACATTCTCTCTCACACACACGCATTCTCTTTCTCACACACGCATTCTCTTTCTCACACACGTTCTCTCTCACACACATTCTCTCTCTCACACACATATTCTCTCTCTCACACACACATTCTCTCTCCCACACACACACATTCTCTCTCTCACACACACATTCTCTCTCTCACACACATTCTCTCACTCACACACACATTCTCTCTCTCACACACACATTCTCTCTCTCACACACGCATTCTCTCTCTCACACACACATTCTCTCTCTCTCACACGCATTCGCATTCTCTCTCACGCGCATTCTCTCTCTCACACACATTCGCTCTCTCACACACGCATTATCTCTCCCACACACACGCATTCTCTCTCTCGCACACGCATTCTCTCTCTCACACACACACGCATTCTCTGTCTCACACGCACAGGCATTCTCTCACACACGCATTCTCTCTCTAGCACACATGCATTCTCTATCTCGCACACACGCATTCTCTCTCACACACATTCTCTCTCTCACACACTCATTCTCTCTCTCACACACACACGCATTCTCTCTCTCACACACACATTCTCTCTCACACACGCATTCTCTGTCACACACACTCATTCTCTCTCTCACACGCACACGCATTCTCTCTCGCACACACACATTCTCTCTCTCACACACACTCATTCACTCTCTCACACGCACAAGCATTCTCTCCCTCACACACACATTCTCTCTCACACACGCATTCTCTCTCACACACACATTCTCTCTCACACACACATTCTCTCTCTCACACACACATTCTCTCTCACACACACATTCTCTCTCACACACGCATTCTCTCTCACACACACATTCTCTCTCACACACATTCTCTCTCTCACACACGCATTCTCTCTCTCACTCGCACACACGCATTCTCTCTCTCACACACACATTCTCTCTCTCTCACACACACGGATTCTCTCTCACTCGCACACACACATTCTCTCTCTCTCTCTCACACATTCTCTCTCTCTCTCACACACGCATCCTCTCTCTCTTGCACACACGCATTCTCTCTCTCACACACATTCTCTCTCACACACACATTCTCTCTCTCACACACATTGTCTCTCACACACACGCATTCTCTTTCTCACACACGCATTCTCTTTCTCACACACATTCTCTCTCACACACATTCTCTCTCTCACACACATACTCTCTCTCTCACACACACATTCTCTCTCCCACACACACACATTCTCTCTCACACACACACATTCTCACTCTCACACACATTCTCTCTCTCACACACACATTCTCTCTCACACACACACATTCTCTCTCTCACACACGCATTCTCTCTCACACACATTCTCTCTCTCTCACACGCATTCGCATTCTCTCTCTCACGCGCATTCTCTCTCTCACACACATTCTCTCTCTCACACACGCATTATCTCTCTCACACACACGCATTCTCTCTCTCGCACACGCATTCTCTCTCTCACACACACACGCATTCTCTCTCACACACACACATTCTCTCTCACACACGCATTCTCTGTCACACACACTCATTCTCTCTCTCACACGCACACGCATTCTCTCTCCCACACACACATTCGCTCTCTCACACACACTCATTCACTCTCTCACACGCACACGCATTCTCTCCCTCACACACACATTCTCTCTCACACACGCATTCTCTGTCTCACACACACACATTCTCTCTCTCACACACACGCATTCTCTCTCTCACACACACTCATTCTCTCTCTCTCACAAACATTCTCTCTCTCTCACACACATATTCTCTCTCACACACGCATTCTCTCTCTCACACGCACACACATTCTCTCTCACACACGCATTCTCTCTCACACACACTCATTTTCTCTCTCTCACACGCATATGCATTCTCTCTCGCACACACACATTCTCTCTCTCACACGCACGCATTCTCTCTCTCACGCATTCTCTCTCTCTCTCACACACACGCATTCACTCTCTCACACACATTCTCTCTCTCTCTCACACACATTCTCTCTCACACACGCATTCTCTCTCTAGCACACATGCATTCTCTATCTCACACACACGCATTCTCTCTCACACACATTCTCTTTCTCACACACTCATTCTCTATCTCTCACACACACGCATTCTCTCTCACACACACACATTCTCTCTCTCACACACGCATTCTCTGTCACACACACTCATTCTCTCTCTCACACACTCTCATTCACTCTCTCACACGCACACGCATTCTCTCCCTCACACACATATTCTCTCTCACACACGCATTCTCTCTCACACACACATTCTCTCTCACACACACATTCTCTCTCTCACACACACATTCTCTCTCACACACACATTCTCTCTCACACACGCATTCTCTCTCACACACACATTCTCTCTCACACACATTCTCTCTCTCACACACGCATTCTCTCTCTCACTCGCACACACGCATTCTCTCTCTCTCACACACATTCTCTCTCTCTCACACACACGTATTCTCTCTCACTCGCACACACGCATTCTCTCTCTCTCTCACACACATTCTCTCTCTCTCTCACACACGCATTCTCTCTATCTTGCACACACGCATTCTCTCTCACACACACATTCTCTCTCTCTCTGACACACATTCTCTCTCACACACACATTCTCTCTCTCACACACACATTCTCTCTCACACACACGCATTCTCTTTCTCACACACGCATTCTCTTTCTCATACACATTCTCTCTCACACACATTCTCTCTCTCACACACATATTCTCTCTCTCACACACACATTCTCTCTCCCACACACACACATTCTCTCTCTCACACACACATTCTCACTCTCACACACATTATCTCTCTCACACACACATTCTCTCTCACACACACACATTCTCTCTCTCACACACGCATTCTCTCTCACACACATTCTCTCTCTCTCACACGCATTTGCATTCTCTCTCTCACGCGCATTCTCTCTCTCACACACATTCTCTCTCTCACACACGCATTATCTCTCTCACACACACACATTCTCTCTCACACACGCATTCTCTGTCACACACACTCATTCTCTCTCTCACACGCACACGCATTCTCTCTCGCACACACACATTCGCTCTCTCACACACACTCATTCACTCTCTCACATGCACACGCATTCTCTCCCTCACACACACATTCTCTCTCACACACGCATTCTCTGTCACACACACTCATTCTCTCTCTCACACGCACAAGCATTCTCTCTCGCACACACACATTCTCTCTCTCACACTCACGCATTCTCTCTCTCACACACACTCATTCTCTCTCTCTCACAAACATTCTCTCTCTCTCACACGCATTCTCTCTCTCACACGCACACACATTCTCTCTCACACACGCATTCTCTCTCACACACACTCATTCTCTCTCTCACACGCATACGCATTCTCTCTCGCACACACACATTCTCTCTCTCTCACACACGCATTCTCTCTCTCTCACAAACATTCTCTCTCTCACACACACACATTCTCTCTCTCACACGCACGCATTCTCTCGCTCACGCATTCTCTCTCTCTCTCACACACACGCATTCACTCTCTCACACACATTCTCTCTCTCTCTCACACGCATTCTCTCTCACACACGCATTCTCTCTCACACACACATTCTCTCTCTCACACACGCATTCTCTCTCAGACACACACTTTCTCTCTCTCACACACACACATTCTCTCTCACACACATTCTCTCTCAGACACACACACATTCTCTCTCTCACACGCATTCTCTCTCTCTCTCACACGCATTCTCTCTCTCTCTCACACGCATTCTCTCTCTCTCTCTAACACGCATTTTCTCTCTCGCACACACGCATTCTCTTTCACACACACATTCTCTCTCTCACACACGCATTCTCTCTGACACACGCATTCTCTCTCTCACACACATTCTCTCTCTCACACACGCATTCTCTCTCTCTCACATACGCATTCTCTCTAACACACACATTCTCTCTCTCTCACACACACATTCTCTCTCTCACACACGCATTCTCACTCTCAGACACGCATTCTCTCTCTCACACACACACATTCTCTCTCTCACACACGCATTCTCTCTGACACACGCATTCTCTCTCTCACACACATTCTCTCTCTCACACACGCATTCTCTCTCTCTCACATACGCATTCTCTCTAACACACACATTCTCTCTCTCTCACACACACATTCTCTCTCTCACACACGCATTCTCTGTCACACATGCATTCTCTCTCACATGCACGAATCCTCTCTCTCTCACACACTCATTCTCTCTCTCTCACGCATGCATTCGCTCTCTTGCACACTAATTCTCTCTCTCACACTCATTCTCTCTCTCACGCACGCATTCTCTCTCTCGCACACACGCATTCTCTCTCTCACACACGCATTCTCACTCTCAGACACGCATTCTCTCTCTCACACACACGCATTCTCTCTCTCGCACACGCATTCTCTCTCTCTCACACATGCATTCTCTCTCTTTCACACGCACACGCATTCTCTGTCACACACGCTCTCTCTGTCTCTCCCACAAAAATGCATTCTCTCTCTCACACACATTCTCTCTCACACACGCATTATCTCTCTCTCACACACGCAATCTCTCTCGCACACACGCATTCTCTCTCTCTCTCACACACGCATTCTCTCTCTCAAGACACGCATTCTCTCTCTCACACACGCATTCTCTCTCGCACACACGCATTCTCTCTCACACACACTCATTCTCTCTCTCACACGCACACGCATTCTCTCTCTCTCTCGCACGCATTCTCTCTCTCACACACACATTCTCTCTCTCTTGCACACACGCATTCACTCTCTCACACGCATTCTCTCTCTCTCTCACACGCATTCTCTCTCACACACGCATTCTCTCTCACACACACATTCTCTCTCTCTCTCACACGCATTCTCTCTCACACACACATTCTCTCTCTCACACACACATTCTCCCTCTCAGACACGCATTCTCTCTCTCTCACACACGCATTCTCTCTCTCGCACATGCATTCTCTCTCACACATGCACACGCATTCTCTGTCACACACGCATTCTCTCTCTTTCACATGCATTCTCTCTCTCCCACACACGCATTCTCTCTCTTGCACATGCATTCTCTGTCACACACGCATTCTCTCTCTCGCACACGCACACGCTCACGCATTCTCTCTCTCTCACACATTCTCTCTCTCACACACGAATTATCTCTCTCTCACACACGCATTCCCTCTCTCTCACACGCAATCATTCTCTCTCTCTCCCACACTCACTCTCTCTCACGCACGCATTCCCTCTCTCGTGCAATCATTCTCTCTCTCACGTACACATTCTCTCTCTCTCTCACAGACGCATTCTCTCTAACACACATTTTCTCTCTCTCGCACACACGCATTCTCTCTCTCTCTCACATGCAATCTCTCTCGCACACATGCAGACTCTCTCTCTCACACTCGCATTCTCACTCTCAGACACGCATTCTCTCTCTCTCACACACGCATTCTCTCACTCGCACATGCATTCTCTCTCACACACACGCACACACATTCTCTGTCACACACGCATTCTCTCTCTTTCACATGCATTCTCTCTCTCACACACACGCATTCTCTCTCTTACACATGCATTCTCTCTCTCTCACACGCACACGCATTCTCTGTCACACACGCCTTCTCTCTCTCGCACATGCACACGCACACGCATTCTCTCTCTCTCACACATTCTCTCTCTCACACACATTCTCTCTCTCACACACGCATTATCTCTCTCTCACACACGCATTCCCTCTCTCTCACACGCACGCATTCTCTCTCTCTCTCCCACACTCACTCTCTCTCACGCACGCATTCTCTCTCTCGTGCAATCATTCTCTCTCTCACGTACACATTCTCTCTCTCTCACAGACGCATTCTCTCTAACACACATTTTCTCTCTCTCGGCACACACATATTCTCTCTCTCGCACACACGCATTCTCTCTCTCTCTCACACGCAATCTCTCTCGCACACACGCAGTCTCTCTCTCTCTCTCACACACGCATTCTCACTCTCAGACACGCATTCTCTCTCTCTCACACACGCATTCTCTCTCTCGCACACGCATTCTCTCTCTCTCACCCATGCATTCTCTCTCTTTCACACGCACACGCATTCTCTGTCACACACGCATTCTCTCTCTCTCACACAAAAATGCATTCTCTCTCTCACACACATTCTCTAACACAAACACATATTATCTCTCTCTCACACACGCAATCTCTCTCGCACACACATTCTCTCTCTCACACACAATCTCTCTCTCACACACGCATTCTCTATCACACACACATTCTCTCACACACACATTCTCTCTCTCACACACGCATTATATCTCGCACATTAGCATTCTCTCTCTCACACACATTCTCTCTCTCTCTCACACACATTGTCTCTCGCTCTCACACACATACTCTCTCTCTCACACACGCATTGTGTCACACACACACATTCTCTCTCACACACACGCATTCTCTTTCTCACACACGCATTCTCTTTCTCACACACGTTCTCTCTCACACACATTCTCTCTCTCACACACATATTCTCTCTCTCACACACACATTCTCTCTCCCACACACACACATTCTCTCTCACACACACACATTCTCTCTCTCACACACATTCTCTCACTCACACACACATTCTCTCTCTCACACACACATTCTCTCTCTCACACACGCATTCTCTCTCACACACACACATTCTCTCTCTCTCACACGCATTCGCATTCTCTCTCACGCGCGTTCTCTCTCTCACACACATTCTCTTTCTCACACACACATTATCTCTCCCACACACACGCATTCTCTCTCTCGCACACGCATTCTCTCTCTCTCACACACACGCATTCTCTGTCTCACACGCAAACGCATTCTCTCACACACGCATTCTCTCTCTAGCACACATGCATTCTCTATCTCGCACACACGCATTCTCTCTCACACACATTCTCTCTCTCACACACTCATTCTCTCTCTCTCACACACACGCATTCTCTCTCACACACACACATTCTCTCTCACACACGCATTCTCTGTCACACACACTCATTCTCTCTCTCACACGCACACGCATTCTTTCTCGCACACACACATTCTCTCTCTCACACACACTCATTCACTCTCTCACACGCACACGCATTCTCTCCCTCACACACACATTCTCTCTCACACACGCATTCTCTCTCACACACACATTCTCTCTCACACACACATTCTCTCTCTCACACACACATTCTCTCTCACACACACATTCTCTCTCACACACGCATTCTCTCTCACACACACATTCTCTCTCACACACATTCTCTCTCTCACACACGCATTCTCTCTCTCACTCGCACACACGCATTCTCTCTCTCTCACACACATTCTCTCTCTCACACACACACGCATTCTCTCTCTCTCTCACACATTCTCTCTCTCTCACACACACGCATTCTCTCTCTCTTGCACACACGCATTCTCTCTCTCACACACATTCTCTCTCTCTCTGACACACATTCTCTCTCACACACACATTCTCTCTCTCACACACGCATTGTCTCTCGCACATACGCATTCTCTCTCTCACACACGCATTCTCTCTCTCACTCGCACACACGCATTCTCTCTCTCTCACACAAATTCTCTCTCTCTCACACACACGTATTCTCTCTCACTCGCACACACGCATTCTCTCTCTCTCTCTCACACATTCTCTCTCTCTCTCACACACGCATTCTCTCTCTCTTGCACACACGCATTCTCTCTCTCACGCACATTCTCTCTCTCTCTGACACACATTCTCTCTCACACACACATTCTCTCTCTCACACACATTCTCTCTCACACACACGCATTCTCTTTCTCACACACGCATTCTCTTTCTCACACACATTCTCTCTCACACACATTCTCTCTCTCACACACATATTCTCTCTCTCACACACACATTCTCTCTCCCACACACACACATTCTCTCACACACACATTCTCACTCTCACACACATTCTCTCTCTCACACACACATTCCCTCTCACACACACACATTCTCTCTCTCACACACGCATTCTCTCTCACACACATTCTCTCTCTCTCACACGCATTCGCATTCTCTCTCTCATGCGCATTCTCTCTCTCACACACATTCTCTCTCTCACACACGCATTATCTCTCTCACACACACGCATTCTCTCTCTCGCACACGCATTCTCTCTCTCACACACACACGCATTCTCTCTCACACACACACATTCTCTCTCACACACGCATTCTCTGTCACACACACTCATTCTCTCTCTCACACGCACACGCATTCTCTCTCGCACACACACATTCGCTCTCTCACACACACTCATTCACTCTCTCACACGCACACGCATTCTCTCCCTCACACACACATTCTCTCTCACACACGCATTCTCTGTCACACACACTCATTCTCTCTCTCACACGCACAAGCATTCTCTCTCGCACACACACATTCTCTCTCACACACACACGCATTCTCTCTCTCACACACATTCTCTCTCTCACACACGCATTATCTCTCTCACACACACGCATTCTCTCTCTCGCACACGCATTCTCTCTCTCTCACACACATATTCTCTCTCACACACGCATTCTCTCTCTCACACGCACACACATTCTCTCTCACACACGCATTCTCTCTCACACACACTCATTCTCTCTCTCACACGCATACGCATTCTCTCTCGCACACACACATTCTCTCTCTCACACACACGCATTCTCTCTCTCTCACAAACATTCTCTCTCTCTCACACACACATTCTCTCTCTCACACGCACGCGTTCTCTCTCTCACGTATTCTCTCTCTCTCACACACATGCATTCACTCTCTCACACACATTCTCTCTCTCTCTCACACGCATTCTCTCTCACACACGCATTCGCTCTCACACACACATTCTCTCTATCACACATGCATTCTCTCTCACACACACATTCTCTCTCTCTCACACACACACATTCTCTCTCTCACACATTCTCTCTCAGACACGCACACATTCTCTGTCTCGCACGCATTCTCTCTCTCTCTCACACGCATTCTCTCTCTCTCACACGGATTTTCTCTCTCTTGCACACACGCATTCTCTCTCACACACACATTCTCTCTCTCACACACGCATTCTCTCTGGCACACGCATTCTCTCTCACACACATTCTCTCTCTCACACACGCATTCTCTCTCTCTCACTTACGCATTCTCTCTAACACACACATTCTCTCTCTCACACACACATATTCTCTCTCTCTCACACACGCATTCTCTCTCACACATGCAATCTCTCTCTCACACACACGCATTCTCTCTCTCTCACAAACATTCTCTCTCTCTCACACACACATTCTCTCTCTCACACGCACGAATTCTCTCTCTCACGCATTCTCTCTCACACATGCATTCTCTCTCACATGCACGAATCCTCTCTCTCACACACACTCATTCTCTCTCTCTCACGCATGCATTCGCTCTCTTGCACACTAATTCTCTCTCTCACACTCATTCTCTCTCTCACGCACGCATTCTCTCTCTCGCACACACGCATTCTCTCTCTCACACACGCATTCTCACTCTCAGACACGCATTCTCTCTCTCACACACACGCATTCTCTCTCTCTCACACACGCATTCTCTCTCTCTCACACAAAAATGCATTCTCTCTCTCACACACATTCTCTCTCACACACGCATTATCTCTCTCTCACACACGCAATCTCTCTCGCACACACGCATTCTCTCTCTCTCTCACACACGCATTCTCTCTCTCAAGACACGCATTCTCTCTCTCACACACGCATTCTCTCTCGCACACACGCATTCTCTCTCACACGCACACGCATTCTCTCTCTCACATGCGCATTCTCTCTCTCACACACACGTATTCTCTCTCGCACGCATTCTCTCTCTCTCACACACACATTCTCTCTCTCTTGCACACACGCATTCACTCCCTCACACACATTCTCTCTCTCTCTCACACGCATTCTCTCTCACACACGCATTCTCTCTCACACACACATTTTCTCTCTCTCTCACACGCATTCTCTCTCACACACACATTCTCTCTCTCACACACACATTCTCCCTCTCAGACACGCATTCTCTCTCTCTCCCACACGCATTCCCTCTCTCTCACACACGCATTCCCTCTCACACGCACGCATTCTCTCTCTCTCTCCCACACTCACTCTCTCTCACGCACGCATTCTCTCTCTCGTGCAATCATTCTCTCTCTCTCACGTACACATTCTCTCTCTCTCACAGACGCATTCTCTCTAACACACATTTTCTCTCTCTCGCACACACACATTCTCTCTCTCGCACACACGCATTCTCTCTCTCTCTTACACGCAATCTCTCTCGCACACACGCAGTCTCTCTCTCTCTCTCACACACGCATTCTCACTCTCAGACACGCATTCTCTCTCTCTCACACACGCATTCTCTCTCTCGCACACGCATTCTCTCTCTCTCACACATGCATTCTCTCTCTTTCACACGCACACGCATTCTCTGTCACACACGCATTCTCTCTCTCTCTCACAAAAATGCATTCTCTCTCTCACACACATTCTCTACCACAAACACATATTATCTCTCTCTCACACACGCAATCTCTCTCGCACACACGCATTCTCTCTCTCTCTCACACATGCATTCTCTCTCTCAGACACGCATTCTCTCTCTCTCACACACGCATTCTCTCTCGCACACACGCATTCTCTCTCATACACACGCATTCTCTCTCTCACACGCACACACTTTCTCTCTCTCTCACACACGCATTCTCTCTCTCACACACACGCATTCTCTCTCGCACGCATTCTCTCTCACACACATTCTCTCTCTCTTGCACAAACGCATTCACTCTCTCACACACATTCTCTCTCTCAAACACACGCATTCTCTCTCACACACGCATTCTCTCTCACACACACATTCTCTCTCTCTCTCTAACACGCATTCTCTCTCACACACACATTCATTCTCTCTCACACACACATTCTCTCTCTCACACACACACATTCTCTCTCTCTCACACGCGCATTTTCTCAAACACACATTCTCTCTCTCTCTCACACGCATTCTCTCTCTCTCTCTCTCACACACGCATTCTCTCTCTCTCACACTCCTTCTCTTTCACACACGCATTCTCTCTCACACACGCATTCTCTCTCTCACATACACACATTCTCTCTCACACACGCATTCTCCCTCACACACACATTCTCTCTCACACACACATTCTCTCTCTCACACACACATTCTCTCTCTCACACACACATTCTCTCTCACACACGCATTCTCTCTCACACACACATTCTCTCGCACACACATTCTCTCTCTCACACACGCATTCTCTCTCTCACTCGCACACACGCATTCTCTCTCTCACACACACATTCTCTCTCTCTCACACACACGTATTCTCTCTCACTCGCACACACGCATTCTCTCTCTCTCTCACACATTCTCTCTCTCTCTCACACACGCATTCTCTCTCTCTTGCACACATGCATTCTCTCTCTCACACACATTCTCTCTCTCTCTGACACACATTCTCTCTCACACACACATTCTCTCTCTCACACACATTCTCTCTCACACACACGCATTCTCTTTCTCACACACGCATTCTCTTTCTCACACACATTCTCTCTCACACACATTCTCTCTCTCACACACATATTCTCTCTCTCACACACACATTCTCTCTCCCACACACACACATTCTCTCTCTCACACACACATTCTCACTCTCACACACATTCTCTCTCTCACACACACATTCCCTCTCACACACACACATTCTCTCTCTCACACATGCATTCTCTCTCACACACATTCTCTCTCTCTCACACGCATTCGCATTCTCTCTCTCACGCGCATTCTCTCTCTCACACACATTCTCTCTCTCACACACGCATTCTCTCTCTCGCACACGCATTCTCTCTCTCACACACACACGCATTCTCTCTCATACACACACATTCTCTCTCACACACGCATTCTCTGTCACACACACTCATTCTCTCTCTCACACGCACACGCATTCTCTCTCGCACACACACATTCGCTCGCTCACACACACTCATTCACTCTCTCACACGCACACGCATTCTCTCCCTCACACACACATTCTCTCTCACACACGCATTCTCTGTCACACACACTCATTCTCTCTCTCACACGCACAAGCATTCTCTCTCGCACACACACATTCTCTCTCTCACACACACGCATTCTCTCTCTCACACACACTCATTCTCTCTCTCTCACAAACATTCTCTCTCTCACACACACATATTCTCTCTCACACACGCATTCTCTCTCTCACACGCACACACATTCTCTCTCACACACGCATTCTCTCTCACACACACACGCATTCTCTCTCTCTCACAAACATTCTCTCTCTCTCACACACACATTCTCTCTCTCACACGCACGCATTCTCTCTCTCACGTATTCTCTCTCTCACACACACATGCATTCACTCTCTCACACACATTCTCTCTCTCTCTCACACGCATTCTCACTCACACACGCATTCTCTCTCACACACACATTCTCTCTCTCACACACGCATTCTCTCTCACACACACATTCTCTCTCTCTCACACACACACATTCTCTCTCTCACACATTCTCTCTCAGACACACACACATTCTCTCTCTCACACGCATTCTCTCTCTCTCTCACACGCATTCTCTCTCTCTCTCACACGCATTCTCTCTCTCTCTCTCTAACACGGATTTTGTCTCTCTTGCACACACGCATTCTCTCTCACACACACATTCTCTCTCTCACACACGCATTCTCTCTGACACACGCATTCTCTCTCACACACACATTCTCTCTCTCACACACGCATTCTCTCTCTCTCACTTACGCATTCTCTCTAACACACACATTCTCTCTCTCACACACACATATTCTCTCTCTCTCACACACGCATTCTCTCTCACACATGCAATCTCTCTCTCACACACACGCATTCTCTCTCTCTCACAAACATTCTCTCTCTCTCACACACACATTCTCTCTCTCACACGCACGAATTCTCTCTCTCACGCATTCTCTCTCTCTCACACACACACGCATTCACTCTCTCACACACGTTCTCTCTCTCACACGCATTCTCTCTCACACACGCATTCTCTCTTACACACACATTCTCTCTCTCACACACGCATTCTCTCTCACACACACATTCTCTCTCTCTCACACACACACATTCTCTTTCTCACACATTCTCTCTCAGACACACACACATTCTCTCTCTCACACGCATTCTCTCTCTCTCTCTCTCACACGCATTCTCTCTCTCTCTCACACGCATTCTCTCTCTCTCTCTCTCTAACACGCATTTTCTCTCTCGCACACACGCATTCTCTCTCACACACACAATCTCTCTCTCACACACGCATTCTCTCTGACACACGCATTCTCTCTCTCACTCACATTTTCTCTCTCACACACGCATTCTCCCTCTCACACATACGCATTCTCTCTAACACACACATTCTCTCTCTCTCACACACACATTCTCTCTCTCTCACACACGCATTCTCTCTCACACATGCATTCTCTCTCACATGCACGAATCCTCTCTCTCACACACACCCATTCTCTCTCTCTCACGCATGCATTCGCTCTCTTGCACACTAATTCTCTCTCTCACACTCATTCTCTCTCTCACGCACGCATTCTCTCTCTCGCACACACGCATTCTCTCTCTCACACACGCATTCTCACTCTCAGACACGCATTCTCTCTCTCACACACACGCATTCTCTCTCTCGCACACGCATTGTCTCTCTCTCACACATGCATTCTCTCTCTTTCACACGCACACGCATTCTCTGTCACACACGCATTCTCTCTCTCTCACACAAAAATGCATTCTCTCTCTCACACACATTCTCTCTCACACACGCATTATCTCTCTCTCACACACGCAATCTCTCTCGCACACACGCATTCTCTCTCTCTCTCACACACGCATTCTCTCTCTCAAGACACGCATTCTCTCTCTCACACACGCATTCTCTCTCGCACACACGCATTCTCTCTCACACACACTCATTCTCTCTCTCACACGCACACGCATTCTCTCTCTCTCACATACGCATTCTCTCTCTCACACACACGTATTCTCTCTCGCACGCATTCTCTCTCTCTCACACACACATTCTCTCTCTCTTGCACACACGCATTCACTCCCTCGCACACATTCTCTCTCTCTCTCACACGCATTCTCTCTCACACACGCATTCTCTCTCACACACACATTCTCTCTCTCTCTCACACGCATTCTCTCTCACACACACATTCTCTCTCTCACACACACATTCTCCCTCTCAGACACGCATTCTGTCTCTCTCCCACACGCATTCTCTCTCTCGCACATGCATTCTCTCTCACACACACGCACACGCATTCTCTGTCACACACGCATTCTCTCTCTTTCACATGCATTCTCTCTCTCCCACACACGCATTCTCTCTCTTACACATGCATTCTCTCTCTCTCACACGCACACGCACACGCATTCTCTCTCTCTCACACATTCTCTCTCTCACACACGCATTATTTCTCTCTCACACACGCATTCCCTCTCTCTCACACACGCATTCCCTCTCTCTCACACGCACGCATTCTCTCTCTCTCTCCCACACTCACTCTCTCTCACGCACGCATTCTCTCTCTCGTGCAATCATTCTCTCTCTCACGTACACATTCTCTCTCTCTCACAGACGCATTCTCTCTAACACACATTTTCTCTCTCTCGCACACACACGTTCTCTCTCTCGCACACACGCATTCTCTCTCTCTCTCACACGCAATCTCTCTCGCACACATGCAGACTCTCTCTCTCACACACGCATTCTCACTCTCAGACACGCATTCTCTCTCTCACACACACGCATTCTCTCACTCGCACATGCATTCTCTCTCACACACACGCACACACATTCTCTGTCACACACGCATTCTCTCTCTTTCACATGCATTCTCTCTCTCACACACACGCATTCTCTCTCTTACACATGCATTCTCTCTCTCTCACACGCACACGCATTCTCTGTCACACATGCATTCTCTCTCTCGCACATGCACACGCACACGCATTCTCTCTCTCTCACACATTCTCTCTCTCACACACATTCTCTCTCTCACACACGCATTATCTCTCTCTCACACACGCATTCCCTCTCTCTCACACGCACGCATTCTCTCTCTCTCTCCCACACTCACTCTCTCTCACGCATGCATTCTCTCTCTCGTGCAATCATTCTCTCTCTCACGTACACATTCTCTCTCTCTCACAGACGCATTCTCTCTAACACACATTTTCTCTCTCTCGCACACACACGTTCTCTCTCTCGCACACACGCATTCTCTCTCTCTCTCACACGCAATCTCTCTCGCACACACGCAGTCTCTCTCTCTCTCTCTCACACGCATTCTCACTCTCAGACACATATTATCTCTCTCTCACACACGCAATCTCTCTCGCACACACGCATTCTCTCTCTCTCTCACACACGCATTCTCTCTCTCACACACACGCATTCTCTCTCGCACGCATTCTCTCTCACACACATTCTCTCTCTCTTGCACACACGCATTCACTCTCTCACACACATTCTCTCTCTCACACACACGCATTCTCTCTCTCTCACACTCATTCTCTTTCACACACGCATTCTCTCTCACACACGCATTCTCTCTCTCACATACACACATTCTCTCTCTCTCTCACACGCATTCTCTCTCTCACACCCATTCTCCCTCTCACACACGCTTTCTCTCTGAAACACGCATTCTCTCTCTCACACACATTCTCTCTCTCACACACGCATTCTCTCTCGCACACACGCATTCTCTCTCATACACACTCATTCTCTCTCTCACACGCACACACATTCTCTCTCTCTCACACACGCATTCTCTCTCTCACACACACGCATTCTCTCTCGCACGCATTCTCTCTCACACACATTCTCTCTCTCTTGCACACACGCATTCACTCTCTCACACACATTCTCTCTCTCTCTAACACACGCATTCTCTCTCACACACGCATTCTCTCTCACACACAAATTCTCTCTCTCTCTCACACGCATTCTCTCTCACACACACATTCTCTCTCTCACACAAACATTCTCTCTCTCACACACACACATTCTCTCTCTCACACATTCTCTCTCACACACACACATTCTCTCTCTCACACGCACATTCTCTCACACACACATTCTCTCTCTCTCTCACACGCATTCTCTCTCTCTCTCTCACACACGAATTCTCTCTCTCTCACACTCATTCTCTTTCACACACGCATTCTCTCTCACAAACGCATTCTCTCTCACACACACACATTCTCTCTCTCTCTCACACGCATTCTCTCTCTCACACACATTCTCCCTCTCACACACGCATTCTCTCTGACACACGCATTCTCTCTCTCACACACATTCTCTCTCTCACACACTCATTCTCTCTCACACACACATTCTCTCGCTCACACACACATTCTCTCTGACACACGCATTCTCTCTCTCTCACAAATTCTCTCTCTCACACACACATTCTCTCTCTCTCACACACGCATTCTCTCTCTCACACACATTCTCTCTCTCACACACACGCATTCTCTCTGACAGATGCATTCTCTCTCTCACACACATTCTCTCTCTCACACACGCATTCTCTGTGACACAAGCATTCTCCCTCACACACGCATTATCTCTCTCTCACACACGCATTCCCTCTCTCTCACACGCACGCATTCTCTCTCTCTCCCATACTCACTCTCTCTCACGCACGCATTCTCTCTCGTGCAATCATTCTCTCTCTCACGTACACATTCTCTCTCTCTCACAGACGCATTCTCTCTAACACACATTTTCTCTCTCTCGCACACACACATTCTCTCTCTTGCACACACGCATTCTCTCTCTCTCTCACACGCAATCTCTCTCGCACACACGCAGTCTCTCTCTCTCTCTCACACACGCATTCTCACTCTCAGACACGCATTCTCTCTCTCACACACACGCATTCTCTCTCTTTCACACGCACACGCATTCTCTGTCACACACGCATTCTCTCTCTCTCTCACAAAAATGCATTCTCTCTCACACACACATTCTCTACCACAAACACATATTATCTCTCTCGCACACACGCATTCTCTCTCTCTCTCTCACATTCATTCTCTCTCTCAGACACGCATTCTCTCTCTCTCACACACGCATTCTCTCTCGCGCACACGCATTCTCTCTCATACACACGCATTCTCTCTCTCACACGCACACACATTCTCTCTCTCTCACACACGCATTCTCTCTCTCACACACACGCATTCTCTCTTGCACGCATTCTCTCTCACACACATTCTCTCTCTCTTGCACACACGCATTCACTCTCTCACACACATTCTCTCTCTCTAACACACGCATTCTCTCTCACACACGCATTCTCTCTCACACACACATTCTCTCTCTCTCTCTCACACGCATTCTCTCTCACACACACATTCTCTCTCTCACACACACATTCTCTCTCTCACACACACACACTCTCTCTCTAACACACGCATTCTCTCTCACACACGCATTCTCTCTCACACACACATTCTCTCTCTCTCTCTCACACGCATTCTCTCTCACACACACACATTCTCTCTCTCTCACACACACATTCTCTCTCTCACACATTCTCTCTCTCTAACACACGCATTCTCTCTCACACACGCATTCTCTCTCACACACACATTCTCTCTCTCTCTCACACACGCATTCTCTCTCTCTCACACTCATTGTATTTCACACACGCATTCTCTCTCACACACGCATTCTCTCTCTCACACACACATTCTCTCTCTCACACACACACATTCTCTCTCTCTCACACGCATTCTCTCTCTCTCTCACACACGCATTCTCTCTCTCTCACACTCATTGTATTTCACACACTCATTCTCTCTCTCACACGCACACACATTCTCTCTCTCTCACACACGCATTCTCTCTCTCACACACACGCATTCTCTCTCGCACGCATTCTCTCTCACACACATTCTCTCTCTCTTGCACACACGCATTCACTCTCTCACACACATTCTCTCTCTCTCTAACACACGCATTCTCTCTCACACACGCATTCTCTCTCACACACACATTCTCTCTCTCTCTTTCACACGCATTCTCTCTCACACACACATTCTCTCTCACACACACACATTCTCTCTCTCACACACACACATTCTCTCTCTCACACATTCTCTCTCACACACACACATTCTCTCTCTCACACGCACATTCTCTCACACACACATTCTCTCTCTCTCTCACACGCATTCTCTCTCTCTCTCTCACACACGCATTCTCTCTCTCTCACACTAATTCTCTTTCACACACGCATTCTCTCTCACAAACGCATTCTCTCTCACACACACACACATTCTCTCTCTCTCTCACACGCATTCTCTCTCTCACACACATTCTCCCTCTCACACACGCATTCTCTCTGACACACGCATTCTCTCTCTCACACACATTCTCTCTCTCACACACGCATTCGCTCTCACACACACATTATCTCGCTCACACACGCATTCTCTCTGACACACGCATTCTCTCTCTCACACACATTCTCTCTCTCACACACACATTCTCTCTCTCTCACACACGCATTCTCTCTCTCACACACATTCTCTCTCTCTCACACACGCATTCTCTCTGACAGACGCATTCTCTCTCTCACACACATTCTCTCTCTCACACACGCATTCTCTGTGACACAAGCATTCTCCCTCACACACGCATTCTCTCTCTCACACACATTCTCTCTCACACACGCATTATCTCTCTCTCACACACGCAATCTCTCTCGCACACACGCATTCTCTCTCTCTCTCGCACATGCATTCTCTCTCTCAGACACGCATTCTCTCTCTCACACACACGCATTCTCTCTCGCACACACGCATTCTCTCTCATACACACTCATTCTCTCTCTCACACGCACACACATTCTCTCTCTCACACACACGCATTCTCTCTCTCACACACACGCATTCTCTCTCTCACACACACGCATTCTCTCTCTCACACACACGCATTCTCTCTCGCACGCATTCTCTCTCACACACATTCTCTCTCTCACACACACACATTCTCTCTCTCTCACACGCATTCTCTCTCTCTCTCACACACGCATTCTCTCTCTCTCACACTCATTGTATTTCACACACTCATTCTCTCTCTCACACGCACACACATTCTCTCTCTCTCACACACGCATTCTCTCTCTCACACACACGCATTCTCTCTCGCACGCATTCTCTCTCACACACATTCTCTCTCTCTTGCACACACGCATTCACTCTCTCACACACATTCTCTCTCTCTCTAACACACGCATTCTCTCTCACACACGCATTCTCTCTCACACACACATTCTCTCTCTCTCTTTCACACGCATTCTCTCTCACACACACATTCTCTCTCACACACACACATTCTCTCTCTCACACACACACATTCTCTCTCTCACACATTCTCTCTCACACACACACATTCTCTCTCTCACACGCACATTCTCTCACACACACATTCTCTCTCTCTCTCACACGCATTCTCTCTCTCTCTCTCACACACGCATTCTCTCTCTCTCACACTAATTCTCTTTCACACACGCATTCTCTCTCACAAACGCATTCTCTCTCACACACACACACATTCTCTCTCTCTCTCACACGCATTCTCTCTCTCACACACATTCTCCCTCTCACACACGCATTCTCTCTGACACACGCATTCTCTCTCTCACACACATTCTCTCTCTCACACACGCATTCGCTCTCACACACACATTATCTCGCTCACACACGCATTCTCTCTGACACACGCATTCTCTCTCTCACACACATTCTCTCTCTCACACACACATTCTCTCTCTCTCACACACGCATTCTCTCTCTCACACACATTCTCTCTCTCTCACACACGCATTCTCTCTGACAGACGCATTCTCTCTCTCACACACATTCTCTCTCTCACACACGCATTCTCTGTGACACAAGCATTCTCCCTCACACACGCATTCTCTCTCTCACACACATTCTCTCTCACACACGCATTATCTCTCTCTCACACACGCAATCTCTCTCGCACACACGCATTCTCTCTCTCTCTCGCACATGCATTCTCTCTCTCAGACACGCATTCTCTCTCTCACACACACGCATTCTCTCTCGCACACACGCATTCTCTCTCATACACACTCATTCTCTCTCTCACACGCACACACATTCTCTCTCTCACACACACGCATTCTCTCTCTCACACACACGCATTCTCTCTCGCACGCATTCTCTCTCACACACATTCTCTCTCTCTTGCACACACGCATTCACTCTCTCACACACATTCTCTCTCTCTCTAACACACGCATTCTCTCTCACACACGCATTCTCTCTCACACACACATTCTCTCTCTCTCTCTCACACGCATTCTCTCTCACACACACACATTCTCTCTCTCTCACACACACATTCTCTCTCTCACACATTCTCTCTCACACACACACATTCTCTCTCTCACACGCGCATTCTCTCACACACACATTCTCTCTCTCTCTCACACGCATTCTCTCTCTCTCTCACACGCATTCTCTCTCTCTCACACGCATTCTCTTTCACACACGCATTCTAACTCACACACGCATTCTCTCTCTCACACACACACATTCTCTCTCTCTCTCTCACACGCATTCTCTCTCTCACACACATTCTCCCTCTCAAACATGTATTCTCTCTGACGCACGCATCTCCCTCTCACACACATTCTCTCTCTCACACACGCATTCTCTCTCACACACACATTCTCTTGCTCACACACGCATTCTCTCTGACACACGCATTCTCTCTCTCACACACATTCTCTCTCTCACACACACATTTTCTCTCTCTCACAAACGCATTCTCTCTCTCACACACATTCTCTCTCTCTCACACACGCATTCTCTCTGAGAGACGCATTCTCACTCTCACACACATTCTCTCTCTCACACACGCATTCTCTCTGACACAAGCATTCTCCCTCACACACGCATTCTCTCTCTCACACACGCATTCTCTCTCACACACACATTCTCTCTCTCACACACGCTTTCTCTCTGACACACGCATTCTCTCTCTCACACACATTCTCCCTCTCACACACATTCTCTCTCTCACACACACATTCTCTCTCTCTGACAATCGCATTCTCTCTCACACACACATTTTCTATCTCTCACACACGCATTCTCTCTGACACACACATTCACTCTCTCACGCACATTCTCTCTCTTACACACGCATTCTCATGACACACGCATTCTGTCTCACACACGCATTCGCTCTCTCACACACGCTTTCTCTCTCACACACACATTCTCTCTCACACACACATTCTCTCTCTCACACACACATTCTCTCTCACACACAATTCTCTCTCTCTCTGACACACATTCTCTCTCTCTCACACACATTCTCTCTCACACACGCATTCTCTCTCTGACACACACATTCTCACACACACATTCTCTCTCACACACGCATTATCTCTCACACACGCATTCTCTCTCACACACGCATTCTCTCTCACACACACGCATTCTCTCTCACACACACATTCTCTCTCTCACACACGCATTCTCTCACACACACATTCTCTCTCACACACACTCATTCTCTCTCTCACACGCATTCTCTCTCTCTCACAAACATTCTCTCTCTCACAAAAATTCTCTCTTTCACACACACATTCTCTCTCTCACACACACGCATTCTCTCTCTCACGCATTCTCTCTCTCACATACACACATTCTCTCTCTCACACACACACATTCTCTCTCACACACACATTCTCTCTCTCACACACGCACATTCTCTCTCACACAGGCATTCTCTCTCACACACGCTTTCTCTCTGACACACGCATTCTCTCTCACACACACATTCTCCCTCTCACACACATTCTCTCTCACACACACACATTCTCTCTCTCTGACAATCGCATTCTCTCTCACACACACATTTTCTATCTCTCACACACGCATTCTCTCTGACACACGCATTCACTCTCTCACGCACATTCTCTCTCTTACACACGCATTCTCATGACACACGCATTCTGTCTCACACACGCATTCGCTCTCTCACACACGCATTCTCTCTCACACACACATTCTCTCTCACATACACATTCTCTCTCTCACACACACATTCTCTCTCACACACAATTCTCTCTCTCTCTGACACACATTCTCTCTCTCACACACACATTCTCTCTCACACACGCATTCTCTCTCTGACACACACATTCTCACACACACATTCTCTCTCACACACGCATTCTCTCTCACACACGCATTCTCTCTCACACACACGCATTCTCTCTCGCACACACATTCTCTCTGGCACACGCATTCACTCTGACACACACATTCTCTCTCTCACACACACATTCTCTCTCTCACACACATTCTCTCTCTCACACACACATACTCTCTCACACACATTCTCTCTCTCACACACATTCTCTCTCTCACACACACATTCTCTCTCACACACACATTCTCTCTCTCACACACACATTCTCTCTCTCAACACTTTCTCTCTCACACACACATTCTCTCTCTCTCACACACGCATTCTCTCACACACACATTCTCTCTCACACACACTCATTCTCTCTCTCACACGCATTCTCTCTCTCTCACAAACATTCTCTCTCTCACAAACATTCTCTCTCTCACACACACATTCTCTCTCTCACACACACGCATTCTCTCTCTCACGCATTCTCTCTCTCACACACACACATTCTCTCTCTCACATACACACATTCTCTCTCAAACACACATTCTCTCTCCCACACACGCACACTCTCTCTCCCACAAGCATTCTCTCTCACACACGCATTCTTTCTCACACACGCATTCTCTCTCTCACACACATTCTCTCTCACACACACATTCTCTCTCTCACACACACATTCTCTCTCTCACACATACGCATTCTCTCTCACACACACATTCTCTCTCTCACACACACGCATTCTCTCTGACACACGCATTCTCTCTCTCACACACATTCTCTCTCTCTCACACGCGTTCTCTCTGACACACGCATTCTCTCGCACACACGCATTCGCTCTCTCACAGACGCATTCTCTCTCACACAAACATTCACTCTTACACACACATTCTCTCTCTCACACACACATTCTCTCTCACACACGCATTATCTCTCACACACGCATTCTCTCTCACACACGCATTCTCTCTCACACACACGCATTCTCTCTCACACACACATTCTCTCTCTCACACACGCATTCTCTCACACACACATTCTCTCTCACACACACTCATTCTCTCTCTCACACGCATTCTCTCTCTCTCACAAACATTCTCTCTCTCACAAAAATTCTCTCTTTCACACACACATTCTCTCTCTCACACACACGCATTCTCTCTCTCACGCATTCTCTCTCTCACATACACACATTCTCTCTCTCACACACACACATTCTCTCTCACACACACATTCTCTCTCTCACACACGCACATTCTCTCTCACACAGGCATTCTCTCGCACACACGCTTTCTCTCTGACACACGCATTCTCTCTCACACACACATTCTCCCTCTCACACACATTCTCTCTCACACACACACATTCTCTCTCTCTGACAATCGCATTCTCTCTCACACACACATTTTCTATCTCTCACACACGCATTCTCTCTGACACACGCATTCACTCTCTCACGCACATTCTCTCTCTTACACACGCATTCTCATGACACACGCATTCTGTCTCACACACGCATTCGCTCTCTCACACACGCATTCTCTCTCACACACACATTCTCTCTCACATACACATTCTCTCTCTCACACACACATTCTCTCTCACACACAATTCTCTCTCTCTCTGACACACATTCTCTCTCTCACACACACATTCTCTCTCACACACGCATTCTCTCTCTGACACATACATTCTCACACACACATTCTCTCTCACACACGCATTCTCTCTCACACACGCATTCTCTCTCACACACACGCATTCTCTCTCGCACACACATTCTCTCTGGCACACGCATTCACTCTGACACACACATTCTCTCTCTCACACACACATTCTCTCTCTCACACACATTCTCTCTCTCACACACACATACTCTCTCACACACATTCTCTCTCTCACACACATTCTCTCTCTCACACACACATTCTCTCTCACACACACATTCTCTCTCTCACACACACATTCTCTCTCTCAACACTTTCTCTCTCACACACACATTCTCTCTCTCTCACACACGCATTCTCTCACACACACATTCTCTCTCACACACACTCATTCTCTCTCTCACACGCATTCTCTCTCTCTCACAAACATTCTCTCTCTCACAAACATTCTCTCTCTCACACACACATTCTCTCTCTCACACACACGCATTCTCTCTCTCACGCATTCTCTCTCTCACACACACACATTCTCTCTCTCACATACACACATTCTCTCTCAAACACACATTCTCTCTCCCACACACGCACACTCTCTCTCCCACAAGCATTCTCTCTCACACACGCATTCTTTCTCACACACGCATTCTCTCTCTCACACACATTCTCTCTCACACACACATTCTCTCTCTCACACACACATTCTCTCTCTCACACATACGCATTCTCTCTCACACACACATTCTCTCTCTCACACACACGCATTCTCTCTGACACACGCATTCTCTCTCTCACACACATTCTCTCTCTCTCACACGCGTTCTCTCTGACACACGCATTCTCTCGCACACACGCATTCGCTCTCTCACAGACGCATTCTCTCTCACACAAACATTCACTCTTACACACACATTCTCTCTCTCACACACGCATTCTCTCTGACACACGCATTCACTCTCTCACGCACATTCTCTCTCTCACACACGCATTCTCTCTGACACACGCATTCTGTCTCACACACGCATTCGCTCTCTCACACACGCATTCTCTCTCACACAAACATTCTCTCTCACACACACATTCTCTCTCTCACACACACATTCTCTCTCACACACAAATCTCTCTCTCTCTGACACACATTCTCTCTCACACACACACATTCTCTCTCACACACGCATTCTCTCTCTGACACGCACATTCTCACACACACATTCTCTCTCACACACGCATTCTCTCTCACACACGCATTCTCTCCCTCACACACGCATTCTCTCTCACACACACATTCTCTCTGACACACGCATTCACTCTGACACACACATTCTCTCTCTCACACACACATTCTCTCTCTCACACACATTCTCTCTCTCACACACACATACTCTCTCACACACATTCTCTCTCTCACACACATTATCTCTCTCACACTCACATTCTCTCTCACACACACATTCTCTCTCTCACACACACATTCTCTCTCTCAGACCCGTTCTCTCTCACACACATATTCTCTCTCTCTCACACACGCATTCTCTCACACACACATTCTCTCTCACACACACTCATTCTCTCTCTCACACGCATTCTCTCTCTCTCACAAACATTCTCTCTCTCACAAACATTCTCTCTCTCACACACACATTCTCTCTCTCACACACACGCATTTTCTCTCTCACGCATTCTCTCTCTCTCACACACACATTCTCTCTCTCACACACACATTCTCTCTCTCACACACGCACATTCTCTCTCACACAAGCATTCTCTCTCACACACGCATTCTCTCTCACACACACATTCTCTCTCACACACACACATTCTCTCTCTCACACACGCACATTCTCTCTCACACAAGCATTCTCTCTCACACACGCATTCTCTCTCACACACACATTCTCTCACACACACATTCTCTCTCACACACACATTCTCTCTCACACACACACATTCTCACACACAGATTCTCTCTCTCACACACGCATTCTCTCTCACACACACTCATTCTCTCTCACACACACATTCTCTCACACACACATTCTCTCTCACACACGCATTCTCTCACACACACACATTCTCTCTCTCACACATTCTCTCTCTCACACACGCATTCTCTCTCTCACACACGCATTCTCTCTCTCACTCGCACACACGCATTCTCTCTCTCACACACACATTCTCTCTCTCTCTCACACACGCATTCTCTCTCACTCGCACATACGCATTCTCTCTCTCTCACACACATTCTCTCTCTCTAACACACGCATTCTCTCTCACACACACATTCTCTCTCTCTCACACACGCATTCTCTCTGACACACGCATTCTCTCTCTCACACACATTCTCTCTCTCACACACGCGTTCTCTCTGACACACGCATTCTCTCTCACTCACGCATTCGCTCTCTCACACACGCATTCTCTCTCACACGCACATTCACCCTCACACACACATTCTCTCTCTCACACACACATTCTCTCTCACACACAATTCTCTCTCTCTCTGACACACATTCTCTCTCTCACACACACATTCTCTCTCACACACGCATTCTCTCTCTGACACACACATTCTCTCTCACACACACATTCTCCCTCACACACGCATTCTCTCTCACACACGCATTCACTCTATCACACACGCATTCTCTCTCACACACACATTCTCTCTGACACACGCATTCTCTCTCACACACGCATTCTCTCTCACACACGCATTCGCTCTCTCACACACGCATTCTCTCTCACAGACACATTCACTCTCACACACACATTCTATCTCACACACACATTCTCTCTCACACACACATTCTCTCGCTCACACACGCATTATCTCTGACACACGCATTCTCTCTCTCACACACATTCTCTCTCTCACACACACATTCTCTCTCTCTCACACACGCATTCTCTCTCTCACACACATTCTCTCTCTCTCACACACGCATTCTCTCTGACAGACGCATTCTCTCTCTCTCACACATTCTCTCTCTCACACACGCATTCTCTCTGACACAAGCATTCTCCCTCACACACGCATTCTCTCTCTCACACTCGCATTCTCTCTCACACACACATTCTCTCTCACACACACATTCTCTCTCTCACACACACATTCTCTCTCTCTCATACGCATTCCCTGTCACACACGCATTCTCTCTCTCACACACGCATTCTCTCTCACACACACATTCTCTCTCACACACACATTGTCTCTCACACACACATTCCTTCTCTCACACACACATTCTCTCTCTCACACACACGCATTCTCTCTCACACATGCATTCTCTCTGACACACGCATTCTCTCTCACACACACATTCTCTCTCTGACACACATTCTCTCTCTCACACACGCTTTCTCTCTGACCCACGCATTCTCTCTCTCACACACATTCTCCCTCTCACACACATTCTCTCTTTCACACACACATTCTCTCTCTCTGACACACGCATTCTCTCTCACACACACATTCTCTATCTCTCACACACGCATTCTCTCTGACACACGCATTCACTCTCTCACGCACATTCTCTCTCTCACACACGCATTCTCTCTGACACACGCATTCTGTCTCACACACGCATTCGCTCTCTCACACACGCTTTCTCTCTCACACACACATTCTCTCTCACACACACATTCTCTCTCTCGCACACACATTCTCTCTCACACACAATTCTCTCTCTCTCTGACACACATTCTCTCTCTCACACACACATTCTCTCTCACACACGCATTCTCTCTCTGACACACACATTCTCACACACACATTCTCTCTCACACACGCATTATCTCTCACACACGCATTCTCTCTCACACACGCATTCTCTCTCACACACACGCATTCTCTCTCACACACACATTCTCTCTGACACACGCATTCACTCTGACACCCACATTCTCTCTCTCACACACACATTCTCTCTCTCACACACATTCTCTCTCTCACACATACATACTCTCTCACACACATTCTCTCTCTCACACACATTATCTCTCTCACACACACATTCTCTCTCACACACACATTCTCTCTCTCACACACACATTCTCTCTCTCAGACACATTCTCTCTCACACACACATTCTCTCTCTCACACACGCATTCTCTCACACACACATTCTCTCTCACACACACTCATTCTCTCTCTCACACGCATTCTCTCTCTCTCACAAACATTCTCTCTCTCACAAAAATTCTCTCTTTCACACACACATTCTCTCTCTCACACACACGCATTCTCTCTCTCACGCATTTTCTCTCTCACATACACACATTCTCTCTCTCACACACACACATTCTCTCTCACACACACATTCTCTCTCTCACACACGCACATTCTCTCTCACACAGGCATTCTCTCTCACACACGCATTCTCTCTCACACACGCATTCTCTCTCACACACACATTCTCTCTCACACACACATTCTCTCTCTCACACACGCACATTCTCTCTCACACAAGCATTCTCTCTCACACACGCATTCTCTCTGACACACGCATTCTCTCTCACACAGACATTCTCTCACACACACACATTCTCTCTCTCACACACATTCTCTCTCTCACACACACATTCTCACACGCAGATTCTCTCTCTCACACACGCATTCTCTCTCACGCACACATTCTCTCTCACACACACATTCTCTCACACACACATTCTCTCTCACACACGCATTCTCTCTCACACACACTCATTCTCTCTCACACACACATTCTCTCACACACACATTCTCTCTCACACACGCATTCTCTCACACACACACATTCTCTCTCTCACACATTCTCTCTCTCACACACGCATTCTCTCTCTCACACACGCATTCTCTCTCTCACTCGCACACACGCATTCTCTCTCTCACACACACATTCTCTCTCTCTCTCACACACGCATTCTCTCTCACTCGCACATACGCATTCTCTCTCTCTCACACACATTCTCTCTCTCTAACACACGCATTCTCTCTCACACACACATTCTCTCTCTCTCACACACGCATTCTCTCTGACACACGCATTCTCTCTCACACACACACATTCTCTCTCACACACGCATTCTCTCTCTGACACGCACATTCTCACACACACATTCTCTCTCACACACGCATTCTCTCTCACACACGCATTCTCTCCCTCACACACGCATTCTCTCTCACACACACATTCTCTCTGACACACGCATTCACTCTGACACACACATTCTCTCTCTCACACACACATTCTCTCTCTCACACACATTCTCTCTCTCACACACACATACTCTCTCACACACATTCTCTCTCTCACACACATTATCTCTCTCACACTCACATTCTCTCTCACACACACATTCTCTCTCTCACACACACATTCTCTCTCTCAGACCCGTTCTCTCTCACACACATATTCTCTCTCTCTCACACACGCATTCTCTCACACACACATTCTCTCTCACACACACTCATTCTCTCTCTCACACGCATTCTCTCTCTCTCACAAACATTCTCTCTCTCACAAACATTCTCTCTCTCACACACACATTCTCTCTCTCACACACACGCATTTTCTCTCTCACGCATTCTCTCTCTCTCACACACACATTCTCTCTCTCACACACACATTCTCTCTCTCACACACGCACATTCTCTCTCACACAAGCATTCTCTCTCACACACGCATTCTCTCTCACACACACATTCTCTCTCACACACACACATTCTCTCTCTCACACACGCACATTCTCTCTCACACAAGCATTCTCTCTCACACACGCATTCTCTCTCACACACACATTCTCTCACACACACATTCTCTCTCACACACACATTCTCTCTCACACACACACATTCTCACACACAGATTCTCTCTCTCACACACGCATTCTCTCTCACACACACTCATTCTCTCTCACACACACATTCTCTCACACACACATTCTCTCTCACACACGCATTCTCTCACACACACACATTCTCTCTCTCACACATTCTCTCTCTCACACACGCATTCTCTTTCTCACACACGCATTCTCTCTCTCACTCGCACACACGCATTCTCTCTCTCACACACACATTCTCTCTCTCTCTCACACACGCATTCTCTCTCACTCGCACATACGCATTCTCTCTCTCTCACACACATTCTCTCTCTCTAACACACGCATTCTCTCTCACACACACATTCTCTCTCTCTCACACACGCATTCTCTCTGACACACGCATTCTCTCTCTCACACACATTCTCTCTCTCACACACGCGTTCTCTCTGACACACGCATTCTCTCTCACACACGCATTCGCTCTCTCACACACGCATTCTCTCTCACACGCACATTCACCCTCACACACACATTCTCTCTCTCACACACACATTCTCTCTCACACACAATTCTCTCTCTCTCTGACACACATTCTCTCTCTCACACACACATTCTCTCTCACACACGCATTCTCTCTCTGACACACACATTCTCTCTCACACACACATTCTCCCTCACACACGCATTCTCTCTCACACACGCATTCACTCTATCACACACGCATTCTCTCTCACACACACATTCTCTCTGACACACGCATTCTCTCTCACACACGCATTCTCTCTCACACACGCATTCGCTCTCTCACACACGCATTCTCTCTCACAGACACATTCACTCTCACACACACATTCTATCTCACACACACATTCTCTCTCACACACACATTCTCTCGCTCACACACGCATTATCTCTGACACACGCATTCTCTCTCTCACACACATTCTCTCTCTCACACACACATTCTCTCTCTCTCACACACGCATTCTCTCTCTCACACACATTCTCTCTCTCTCACACACGCATTCTCTCTGACAGACGCATTCTCTCTCTCTCACACATTCTCTCTCTCACACACGCATTCTCTCTGACACAAGCATTCTCCCTCACACACGCATTCTCTCTCTCACACTCGCATTCTCTCTCACACACACATTCTCTCTCACACACACATTCTCTCTCTCACACACACATTCTCTCTCTCTCATACGCATTCCCTGTCACACACGCATTCTCTCTCTCACACACGCATTCTCTCTCACACACACATTCTCTCTCACACACACATTGTCTCTCACACACACATTCCTTCTCTCACACACACATTCTCTCTCTCACACACACGCATTCTCTCTCACACATGCATTCTCTCTGACACACGCATTCTCTCTCACACACACATTCTCTCTCTGACACACATTCTCTCTCTCACACACGCTTTCTCTCTGACCCACGCATTCTCTCTCTCACACACATTCTCCCTCTCACACACATTCTCTCTCTCTGACACACGCATTCTCTCTCACACACACATTCTCTATCTCTCACACACGCATTCTCTCTGACACACGCATTCACTCTCTCACGCACATTCTCTCTCTCACACACGCATTCTCTCTGACACACGCATTCTGTCTCACACACGCATTCGCTCTCTCACACACGCTTTCTCTCTCACACACACATTCTCTCTCACACACACATTCTCTCTCTCGCACACACATTCTCTCTCACACACAATTCTCTCTCTCTCTGACACACATTCTCTCTCTCACACACACATTCTCTCTCACACACGCATTCTCTCTCTGACACACACATTCTCACACACACATTCTCTCTCACACACGCATTATCTCTCACACACGCATTCTCTCTCACACACGCATTCTCTCTCACACACACGCATTCTCTCTCACACACACATTCTCTCTGACACACGCATTCACTCTGACACCCACATTCTCTCTCTCACACACACATTCTCTCTCTCACACACATTCTCTCTCTCACACATACATACTCTCTCACACACATTCTCTCTCTCACACACATTATCTCTCTCACACACACATTCTCTCTCACACACACATTCTCTCTCTCACACACACATTCTCTCTCTCAGACACATTCTCTCTCACACACACATTCTCTCTCTCACACACGCATTCTCTCACACACACATTCTCTCTCACACACACTCATTCTCTCTCTCACACGCATTCTCTCTCTCTCACAAACATTCTCTCTCTCACAAAAATTCTCTCTTTCACACACACATTCTCTCTCTCACACACACGCATTCTCTCTCTCACGCATTTTCTCTCTCACATACACACATTCTCTCTCTCACACACACACATTCTCTCTCACACACACATTCTCTCTCTCACACACGCACATTCTCTCTCACACAGGCATTCTCTCTCACACACGCATTCTCTCTCACACACGCATTCTCTCTCACACACACATTCTCTCTCACACACACATTCTCTCTCTCACACACGCACATTCTCTCTCACACAAGCATTCTCTCTCACACACGCATTCTCTCTGACACACGCATTATCTCTCTCACACACACATTCTCTCCCACACACACATTCTCTCTCACACACACATTCTCTCTCTCACACACATTCTCTCTCTCACACACACATTCTCACACGCAGATTCTCTCTCTCACACACGCATTCTCTCTCACGCACACATTCTCTCTCACACACACATTCTCTCACACACACATTCTCTCTCACACACGCATTCTCTCTCACACACACATTCTCTCTCACACACATTCTCTCTCTCACACACGCATTCTCTCTCTCACTCGCACACACGCATTCTCTCCCTCACACACACATTCTCTCTCTCTCACACACACGCATTCTCTCTCACTCGCACATACGCAGTCTCTCTCTCTTACACACATTCTCTCTCTCTCTCTCACACACGCATTCTCTCTCTCTTGCACACACGCATTCTCTCTCTCACACACATTCTCTCTCTCACACACATTCTCTCTTTCACACACACATTCTCTCTCTCACACACACGCATTCTCTCACACACACACATTCTCTCTCTCTCACACACGCATTCTCTCTGACACACGCATTCTCTCTCTCACACACATTCTCTCTCTCACACACGCGTTCTCTCTGACACACGCATTCTCTCTCACACACGCTTTCGCTCTCTCACACACGCATTATCTCTCACACACACATTCACTCTCACACACACATTCTCTCTCTCACACACACATTCTCTCTCACCCACGCATTCTCTCTCTGACACACACATTCTCTCTCACACACATATTCTCCCTCACACACGCATTCTCTCTCACACACGCATTCTCTCTATCACACACGCATTCTCTCTCACACACACATTCTCTCTGACACACGCATTCTCTCTTACACACACATTCTCTCTCTCACACACACATTCTCTCTCTCACACACATTATCTCTCTCACACACACATTCTCTCTCACACACACATTCTGTCTCTCACTCACACATTCTCTCTCTCACACACATTCTCTCTCACACACACATTCTCTCTCTCACACACGCATTCTCTCACACACACATTCTCGCTCACACACACTCATTCTCTCTCTCACACGCATTCTCTCTCTCTCTCACAAACATTCTCCTCCTTCTCTCTGTCCCCTATCTCTCTGATGCCACTCTCTCTTTCCCTCCTCTCTGTACACCACGCTCTCTGCCACCTCTCTCTGTCCCTCCTTCTGCCCCTCCCACTGTTCCCCCTCTGTCCCCCCACTCTCTGTCCTCCCACTCTCTGACGCCTTCTATCTCCCCCCTCTCTCTGTCCCCCCTCTCTCTGTCTCCCCTCTCTCTCTGTTCTCCCTCTCTCTGTCCGCACTTCTCTGATACCCTCTCTGTGCTCCCCTCTCTGGTCCCTCTTTCTCTGGTCCCCCTCTCTCTGTGCCCCCTCTCTCTGTCCCTTTCTCCTTTTCCCCCTCTCCCTTCCCCCTCTCTCTGTTGCCCCTCTCTGTCCGTCCTTCTCGCTGTACCCCCCTCTGTTCCCCCTCTCTCTGTACCACCTTTCTCTGTCCTCCCTCTCTCTCTGTCCCCCTCTCTCTGAACCCCTCTTCCTCTGTCCCCGTCTCTCTGTCCCCTCTCTCTCTCCCCCTTCCTCTGTCCCCCTCTTCTCTCTGTTCTCCCTCTCTGTCCTAATCTCTCTCTGTCCTCCTCTCTCTCTGTCACCCCTCTCTCTTTCCCCTCTCTCTCTCTACCCCTCTCTCTGTCCCCCTCTTTCTATCCCCCCTCTCTGTCCCCAGTCCGCCTCTCTCTGTCCCCCCTCCCCCCCCGTCCCTCTCTCACTGTCCCCTATCTCTGTCCCCCTCTCTCTCTGAGCCCCTCTTCTCTCTGACCGCCCCCTCTCTGTCCCCCTTCTCTCTGTCCCCCTCTCTCTGTCCCCCTCTTTCTCTGTCCCTCCCTCTCTCTGTCCCCACTCCCTGTGTCCGCCCCCTCTGTCCCCCTCTCCCTTTCTCCCTCTTTCTTTCCATCCTCTCTCTGTCCCCCTCTTTCTGTCCACCCCTCTCTCTGTACCCTCCTCTCCCTCTGTCCCCATCTCTTTGTCCACCACCCTCTATCTGTCCCCTCTCTCTCTCTGTCCCCCTCTCTCTGTCCTCCTCTCTCTCTGTCACCCCTCTCTCTTCCCCCCTGACCCTCTCTGACCCCCTTTTCCTCTGTTCCCTCCTCTCTCTGTCCCCCTCTCTCTGTCCCCCTCTCTCTGTCCCCCCGCTCTCTGTCCCCACGCTCTCTGTCCCCCACTCTCAGCCCCCCACTCTCTGTCCCCTGCTCTCTGTCCCCCTCTCTCTCTGTCCCCCAAACTCTGTCCCCCTCTCTCTCTGTCCCCCCTTTCTCTGTCCCTCCTCTTCCTCTGTCCCCTTCTCTTTCTGTCTCTCCTTCTCTCTGCCCCCCACTCTCAGTCTGACCCCTCTGTACCACTCTCTCTGCTCCCCCGTCACCCCTCACTCTGTCATACCATCTCTCTTTCTCCCCCTCTCAGACACCCCCTCTCTGTTCCCCTCTCACTGTTCCCCCTCTCACTGTCCCCCTCTCTCTATCCCCCCTCTCTCTCCATTCCCCTTTCTCTGTCCCCCTCTCTCTGTCCCCCTCTATCTATCCCCCTCTCTCTGTCCCCCCGTCTGCCTCTCTCTCTCCCCCTCTCTCGGTCCCCCTCTCTCGATCCCAACTCTCTCTATCCCCCTCTCTCTGTCCCCCCTCTCTGACCCCCTCCCTCTGTCCCCCTCTGTCCCCCCTCTCTCTGTCCCCCTCTTTCTATCCCCCCTCTCTCTGTCCACCCGTCCGCCTCTCTCTGTCCCCCGTCCCCTCTCTCTCTCTGTCCCCCTGTCTCTCTGGCCCCCTCTTCTCTCTGACCGCCCCCTCTCTGTCCCCCTTCTCTCTGTCCCCCTCTTTCTCTGTACCTCCCTCTCTCTGTCCCCACTCCCTCTGTCCCCCCTCCCTTTCTCCCTCTTTCTTCCCATCCTCTCTCTGTCCTCCTCTATTGTCCACCCCTCTCTCTGTAACCTCCTCTCCCTCTGTCTCCACCTCTCTGTCTACCACCCTCTCTCTGTCCCCTCTCTCTCTCTCTGTCGCCCTCTCTCTGTCCCCTCTCTCTCTTTCTCCCCTCTCTCTGGCACCCACATTCTCTGTCCCCACTCTCTCTATTCCCCTCTCTCTGTCCCCCTCTGTCTCTGTCACCCCTCTCTCTTCCCCCTCTGCCCCCTCTCTGACCTCCGTTCCCTCTGTTCCCTCCTCTCTCTGTCCTCCTTTCTCTGTCCCCGCTCTCTCTGTCCCCCCTCTCTCTGCCCCCCCGCTCTCTGTCCCCACGCTCTCTGTATCCACGCTCTCTGTCCCCCCACTCTCTGTCCCCCCGCTTTCTGTCCCCCTGCTCTCTGTCCCCCTCTCTCTGTCCCCGACTCTCTGTCCCCCCATCCCTGTCCCCCACTCTCTGCATCCCTCTCTCTCTGTCCCCCCCCTCTTTGTCCCCAATCTGTCCTCTCTCTCTCTGTGTCCCCCTCTCTCTGTACTCCTCTCTCTGCCCCCTCTGCCGCCCTCTCTCTGTGACCCCCCTCGCTCTGCTACCCCCCCTCTCTCTCTCCCACTCTCTGTCCCCCACTTTGGGTCCCCCTCTCTCTGCCCCTCCTTCTCTCTGTCCCCCGCTCTCAGTCCGCCCCTCACTGACCCCTCTCTCTTTCCCCCTCTCTCTGTCCTCCCTCTCCATCCCCCTGTCCCCCCTCTACTGCGCCCCCGTCTCTCTGTCTACCCTCTCTCACTCTTCCCACTCTCTCTGTTCACCCCTCTCTCTGTCCCTCCTTCTCCCTGTACCACCCTCTGTTCCCGCTCTCTCTGTCCCCCCTTCCGCTTCTCTCTGTCCCCCCTCCCCCTCTCTCTGTCCCCCTGTCCCTCTCTCTCTGTCCCTCTCTCACTGTCCCCTCTCTGTCCCCACTCTCTGTCCCCTATCGCAATTCCCCCCGACCCCTCGTTGACCCCCTCTCTGTTTGCCCTCTCTCTGTCCCCCCTCTCAGTCCCCCCTCTCTGTCACCCCTCTCTGTACCCCTCTCTCTGTCCCCCTCTCTCCCGTCACCCTCTGTCTGTCCCCCTCTCTCTCTCTACCCTCCTCTCCCTCTGTCCCCACTCTCTCTGTCCACTGCTCTCTCTTCCCCCTCTCTTTACCCCCCTCTCTCCCCATCTCTCCCCTACCTCTCTCCCCCACTTTCTTGTCCCCCTCTCTTTCTATCCCCTCCCTCTCTGCCCTCCCCTCTCTCTGTCCCACGGTCTCTCTGTCGCCACTCTCTCTGTCTGTCCTCTCTGTCCCCCTCTCTCTTTCCTCCCCTTTCTTTTCCCCGCTCTCTCTGCCCCCTCTTTATGCCCCCCCCCTCTCTCTGCGCCCCTCAGCTCTCTGTCCCCCCCCCCAATGTCCCCCTATCGCAATCCCCCCCGACCCCTCGTTGTCCCCCTCTCTGTTTGCCCTCTCTCTGTCCCCCCTCTCTGTCCCCCCTCTCTGTCCCCCCTCTCTCTGTAGCCCCCTCTCTCTGTCCCCCTCCCTCTGTCCCCCATCTCCGTCCCTCCCCTCTCTGTCCACCCTCTCTCTCTGCCCCCTTCCACTCTGCCCCCTCTCTCTGTCCCCTGTCTCTCTATCCACCTCTGCCCCCTCTCTCTGTACCCCCCTCTCTCTCTGTCCCCCTCTCTCTATGTCCCCATCTCCATCCTTCCCGTCTCTGTCCACCCTCTCTCTGACCCCCCTCACTCTGTCCCCATCTCTCTGTCCCCCTCTCTCTGTCCACCTCTCTGTACCTCTCTCTGTTCCGCCTTCTCGGTCCCAGCCCTCTCTCTGTTTCCCCTCTCTCTGTCCTCCCTCTCTGACCCCTCTCTCTGTACCCACTCTCTCTGCCCCCTCTCTCTGTCCCCCCTCTCTGTCCCCCTCTCTCTCTGTACCCCCTCTCTCTGCCCCCTCTCTGTCCCCCCTCTGTCTGTCCCCCTCACTCTCTGTCCCCCCCTCTCTCTCTGTCACCATCCCTCTCTCTATACCCCCTCTCTCTCCCCTCTCTGTCCCCCCTCTCTCTTTCCCCCCTCTCTGTTCCCTTCTCTCTCAATCCCGCCTCTCTCTGTCCCCCTCTCTCGGTGCCCCCTCTCTCTCCGTTCCCCTCTCTCTGTCCCCCCTCTCTCTATCCCCCCTCTCTCTGTCCCCCCTCTGTCCCTCCTCTCTCTGTCCCCCCTCTTTCTATCCCCCCTCTCTCTGTCCCCCCTCCACCTCTCTCTGTCCCCCCTCCCCCTCTCTCTGTCCCCCGTCCCTCTCTCTCTGTCCCTCTCTCACTGTCCCCTCTCTGTCCCCCCTCTCTGTCCCCCTATCGCAATCCCCCCGACCTCCTCGTTGTCCCCCTCTGTTTGCCCTCTCTCTTTCCCCTATCTCTGTCCCCCTCTCTCCCGTCATCCCTCTGTCTGTCCCCCCTCTCTCTCTACCCTCCTCTCCCTCTGTCCCCACTCTCTCTGTCCACTGCTCTCTCTGAGCCCCTCTCTCTGTCCCCCCACTCGCTGTCCCCCTCTCTCTGTCCCCCTCTCTCCCGTCACCCCTCTGTCTGTCCCCCCTCTCTCTCTCTACCCTCCTCTCCCTCTGTCCCCACTCTCTCTGTCCACTGCTGTCTCTCTGTCCCCCTCTCTCTGTATCCCCCTCTCTCTGCCCCCCTCTCTCTTTCCCCCCTCTCTCTCTGATCCCCTCTCTCTGTCCCCCTCTCTCTGTCCCCCCTCTCTCTCTGTTCCCCTCTCTCTGTCCCCCTCTCTCTGTCCCCCTCTCTCTCCGTTCCCCTCTCTCTGTCCCACCTCTCTCTATCCCCCCTCTCCCTATCCCCCTCTCTGTTTTGCCTTCTCGGTCCCAGCCCTCTCTCTCTGTACCCTCTCTCTCTGTCCCCTCACTCTCTCTGTCCCTTTCTCTCAGTGCCCCTTTCTCTCTGTCCCCCTCTCTCTGTCCCCACTTCTCTTTGTCCCCCTGCTCTCAGTCCGACCCCTCTGTACCCGTCTCTCTTTACCCCTCTCTCTGACCCCCCTTTCTGTCCCCCCCCTCTCTGTCCCACATTCTCGGTGCCAGCCCTCTCTCTGTACCCGCTCTCTCTGTCCCCTCACTCTCTCTGCCTCCTCTCTCTCTCTAACCCCCTCTCTCTCTCTGACTCATTCTCCCTATCCTCCCTCTCAGTCCGAACCCTCTGTCTCCCTCTCTCTATCCCTCTCTCTCTTTCCCCCTCTCTGTCGCCCCTCCCACTCTGTCCCGTCTTCTCTGTCCCAGCCCTCTCTCTGTACCCCCTCTCTGTGTCCCCCTCTCTCTCTGTATCCCTCTCTCTCTCGATCCCTCTCTCTCAGTGCCCCTCTTTCTCTGTCCCCCTCTATCGGTCCCCCTCTCTCTGTCCCTCCCGGTCTCTGAAACCCTCTCTCTATCCCCTTCTCTCTCAGTGCCTCTATCTCTCTGTCCCCCCTTCTCTCCGTCCCCCCGCTCTCAGTCCGCCCCCTCTGACCTCGTCTCTCTTTACCCCTCTCTCTGACCCCCTCTCTGTATCCCCCCGTCCCGCCTTCTCGATCACAGCCCTCCCTCTGTCCCCCTCTCTCTCTGTCCCCTCACTCTCTCTGTCCCCCCTCTCTCTGTCCCCCTCTCTCAGTCACCCTCTCTCTGTCCCCCTCTCCCTGATTCCCCTCTCTCTGACTCCCTCTATCCCTATACCCCCTCTCTGTCCCCCTCTCTGTCCCGCATTCTCGGCCCCAGCCCTCTCTCTGTCCCCCTCTCTCTGTCCCCCTCTCTCTCTGTCCCCCCTTCTCTCTGACCCCCCGCTCTCAGTCCGCCCCCTCTGTCCCCGTCTCACTGTACCCCTCTCTCTGACCCCCCACTCTGTCACCCCACCCCCCCCCATTCCCCCTTCTCGGTCACAGACCTCTCTCTCTACCTCCTCTCTCTGTCCCCTCACTCTCTCTGTCCCCCTCTCTTTGTCCCCCCTCTCTCTATCCCCCTCTCTCTACCTCCTCTCTCTGTCCCCTATCTCTCTCTATCCTCCCTCTCCCTATCCTCCCTCTCTGTCCCGCCTTCTCGGTCCCAGCCCTCTCTCTGTCTACTCACTCTCTCTGTCCCCCCTCTCTGTGTCCCCCCCTCTCTGCCCTCTCCCTGTCCCCCCTCTCTCAGTCCCCCTCTCTGTCTCGTCTTCTCGATCCCAGCCATCTCTCTGCACCTCTCTCTCTGTCCCCCTCTGTCACTGTTCCCACATGCTCTGTCCCCTCTCTCTGTATCCCCTCTCTCTGACTCCCCTCTCTGAACCCCCCCTCTCTGTACCCCATTCTCGGTCCCAGCACTCTCTATATACCCCCTCTCTCTGTCCCCTCACTCTCTCTGTTCCCCCTCTCTCTATCCCTCTCTCTCTGTCCCCCCCCCCCCTCTGTTTAGATTAGATTAGATTACTTACAGTGTGGAAACAGGCCTTTCGGCCCAACAAGTCCACACCGCCCCGCCGAAGCGCAACCCACCCATACCCCTACCCCTACATTTACCCCTTACCTAACACTATGGGCAATTTAGCATGGCCAATTCACCTGACCTGCACATCTTTTGGACTGTGGGAGGAAACCGGAGCACCCGGAGGAAACCCACGCAGACACGGGGAGAATGTGCAAACTCCACACAGTCAGTCGCCTGAGGCGACTGTCACTTCTCTCTCTTTCCTACTCTTTCTCTGTCCTACTCTCTCTCTGTCCTACTCTCTCTCTGTCCCCCTCTCTCTGTCCCCCTCTCTCTGTACCCCTCTCTCTGTCCCCTCTCTCTCTGTCCCCCTCTCTGTCCCCCTCTCTCTATGTCCCCCTCTCTCTCTGTCCCCCTCTCTCTGTCCCCTCTCTCTCTGACCGCTCTCTCGTTATGTCTCCCTCACTTTATCCCTCACCTTCTCTCTCTCTCTCTCTCTCTCTCTCTCTCCCTGCTCCTTCACTCTCTCTCCACTTTCTCTCACTCTCGATCCACCTACCTCGGTCTCTCTTTCTCCCCACCTCCCTCTGTTTCTCTCTGAATAAATATATCTCCCTCCTGCCCCTCCCTCCCTCTCTGACGCGTTCCTCTCCCTCTGATCCAGAGACTGGGGAGGGGGGTTGGTGCTCTGGCTGCATGTGGTTGGAGAGGTGGTTGTGAGATGACAGAGAGATGTGGGAGATGGGAGGAGGGGGGAAAATGGTGTAGAGACGGAATTGCGGGAGGGAGACAGAGACGGAAGGAGAGCGAGAGAGAGAGTGCAGGGGAGGGGGGAGAGGAAAGAGTGGAGGCAGGTGGAGAGAGTGGGGGAGAGGAAATGGGGAGGCCACGTTGGAGTGGGGGGGGGGCGCAGAGGGAGTTAAACCCAGCTCCTGAGCTCAGAGCCCGGTGCCCTCCCCTTCCATGAGGACCAGGACTTGGGGCTGAGTCTGTCTCTCACCAGCTCAGCTTCTCCAACAAAAAGACACACAACAACATCGGTCACTCTGCTGCTCGGCACGCTTTAATCAACATTTTTATTGGTTACAAATGGAAGTGATGGATACAGTCAGTGGGATGGTGCCTTTTCTCACCGGCCCCTGAGTTGTGAGAAACATTGAAATGTTTCCCTGTAACCCCCCTGTGGGATAAGGATGGACAAACCAGCGCTACCCTCAGTCTGTTACCATCGCGACAGGCTGTTCCATCGCTGAAACACTGAACTGAAATGAGAAAATCCCGGATGGATTGATTAATGAGGGAATTTGATGGATGGATGGATCTGGGTGAAGGGATATTTCAGCACATTCTTCAGCTGCTGCCTGAACTTAGTCTGGGTCACGGCATAAATCGCAGTGTTTGTGCAGCAACTGAGGAGCTGCAGCATGAAGCCCAATTCCTGCACAAAGCGATGGAGATGCACAGACCGATATCCAAAATCATACATCCGGGCCCATATAGAATACAGCATGAACGTTGACCATAACAGGATGAAATTGGCCGAGATCACAAACAGTAAAATGATGGATTTTTTTCGGTTTCTCATTTCTGTGTCAGACTGAGCGTCCCCATTGGTGTGAGCGCGGAGTCTCCTGCGGGCTCTGCTGGTCACTACAATGTGTCTGACGGTGAGAACATTGAGCAGCAGAATCAGGAGAAATGGGACACACGGGGTTAGAATGTGGTGGAGGAACTCGATCGTGACCCAGACAATGGAGAATGCAACAGCGTCTGTTACATCACAAAACCAGGGGCGGTTCTCCAGCCAATACCGAGCCGTGAGAATAAAATACCAGGAAATGTCCTTTAAACAGCTCAGCACAGTCACTGCTCCCAGAACCACAGCCGCCGTCTTCTCACTGCAATATTTACTTTTCAGCTTCTGGCAACAAATGGCCACAAACCGATCAAAGGTGAAAGTGACGGTGAACCAGACAGAGCAGTCAGTGGCTGCATAAAGCAGGACGGCGTGGATATTACACACGGGGACGGAGTCCAGGAAATAAAACTGTTCCCGATAAACAATGGGAATGTGTCTCAGGATCAGGTCGAGGATAATAACCAGGAGATCCGCCGCTGCCATGGCCCCCAGATAACGTCTGACACATGGAGACAATCCACAATCTTTATAAAGCAAGACGTAGATGGTCACTACGTTAACTGTGAGGAAGGAAAACAAACCCATTATCCATCAGCCAGGAGGCAAAGGAATCCGTTTGATCGGGGACCCAGTGAGATTTTCAAATGTGTCCCTGTATTCAGGGATTTATTAAAATAATTGGAGCTGGAATAACAAATGGGAAGATCTGAATTACTGACAAAAAAGTGACATAAACCACAAGAAACCCTTCCTCCCCAAACACACAGAGACACATCCATAAGGACAGATGGTTTCTAGAACATTCCCACACACTCGATCACTCGAGAGCAGACACAGGTCACTCCTTCCCAGTTCCTAATACGGAGGGTGGAAACGTTGCTGTCCTGAAGGATTCTCTCCCAGTTTCCTGAAGGCAAACTGAGTTTGGGAATTCCTGTGTTTTGGTCTAAATTGTGGTCGATCCTGTGTCGTGGAGAAATGTAAACGCAGGGAAAACGTATTCACCCCTTTAACTGCCCGAGGGGCCTTCGGAACAGTGTCTCCTTCTCCCTGGAACGGGATCTCTTCCCTCGGGATCTTATCGTTTGTTCAATTCACTGACGTCCGGCCGTTCACAAACAATGTCAGGGACAGAACGTTCCGGGGAATGTCAGTTATAGAATGTCAGGGACAGAACGTTCCGGGGAATGTCAGTTATAGAATGTCGGGGACAGAACGTTCCGGGGAATGTCAGTTATAGAATGTTGGGGACGGAACGTTCCAGGGAATGTCAGTTATAGAATGTCGGGGACAGAACGTTCCGGGGAATGTCAGTTATAGAATGTCGGGGACAGAACGTTCCGGGAATTGTCAGTTAATGAATGTCAGGGACAGAACGTTCCGGGGAATGTCAGTTATAGAATGTCGGGGACAGAACGTTCCGGGGAATGTCAGTTATGGAATGTCAGGGACAGAACGTTCCGGGGAATGTCAGTTATAGAATGTTGGGGACGGAACGTTCCAGGGAATGTCAGTTATAGAATGTCGGGGACAGAACGTTCCGGGGAATGTCAGTTATAGAATGTCGGGGACAGAACGTTCCGGGGAATGTCAGTTATAGAATGTCGGGGACAGAACGTTCCGGGAAATGTCAGTTATGGAATGTCAGGGACAGAACGTTCCGGGGAATGACAGTTATAGAATGTTGGGGACAGAACGTTCCGGGGAACTCTTTGACCTGTCCATCACCTTTCCTCCCCTACCCACCCCACCAACATGATGTACTGTCCCTGGGAACACTGTAACATTAATGGGGTGAGAGACGGAGGGTCTAATCACAGGAATGGGAACTAAAGGCATTGCCAGATCAGCTGAAAGGGTTAGATATACCACATTCTCAATCCACCTCCCAGAACCAGCCCAGACACCATACACCCAGAGGGGATATCTGTTCACTGTGGAACACTGTGCAGACCAGGCCAGTGTCCTGCTCAGTACAACCCAGCAATCTGTCCAGATTCATCCATTGCACTGGTCAATACAATCCAGCGATCTGTCCACAGTGGAACACTGCGCAGATCAGATCAGGGCATTGGTCTATAAACCCAGACCATATATCTGTCCAGGGCAGTGAGCTGTGCAGATCACAGCAGTGCGTTATCTATAAAACTCAACCAGATAGTCTGACCACCACAGCGACCTGCGCAGTGATCACCCGTGAATTAATCTATAAGCCAGGAGCAGTGACCCTCTCAGCATGTAGGACTGTGTACCCCACCCCAGTACATTGATCTGTAACCCTGGAGCAGTTACCCTCCCAACATGTAGGACTGTGTACCCCACCCCAGTACATTGATCTGTAACCCAGGAGCAGTTACCCTCCCAGCATGTAGAGCTGTGTACATCACACCAGTGCATTGCTCAGTAACACTGCCCAGCGTGGGGAAACTTGCAGCCCATGCTGGAAGTGACGGGATGTGCAGCTCCCACCCATTTACAGCTCCCTATCTCCATTGTGCCCTGACAAGGGGGTGCTGTGGGTGTGAACATCACTGCCACAGAGAGGTGGCGGGGAAATCAGTTTAAATATCACCACATGGGAGGGGTTGGGGTATAGACAGAGAGGGGGAGACTGAGAGACAGTGTCATGGAATGATGTGTTCCCAGATTACAGAATGCTGAAATGTAAACACTTGGATAGCATCCTGTAACATGAGACAGGCTTCCCAGGAAAGTTGGGAAAAAGTGATATTGGTGTGAGGTCAGCTGCTGTGTGGTTTTGAAATTACGTTTATGTAATGTTAATAAGAGTCTTTTTGAAACAGTATATTGCTGTAGAGTTGGAGTAGGGTAATAAGCAATTAAGAGAAATGAGGTCTCCGAGTTGTGAATAGTTGATGTAAAATGTTCAGTTTCAGGGTTAAAAACATAAATTGGTGTTTTTATTTAAACAGTGGAATTTGGGAGTTCTCTGTCCCTCATATTTTAACAGTTTACAAGGCAAATTGAGCATTTCTTTATGTTTAGATTAAATTACCAGATGAGCTCAATGTTGTGTCCTAACAATTGCTGTGTGTGTATCTGTGTGTCTCTGTGTGGGGCAGGTCTGGCAGTCTCTGTGGTGCTTAAAGTGATGCAATGCCACCCTCTGCTGGCCTCGACACGCCACTGCACAGACATTGGCAGAGGGTGAATACCAACAGGGATTCATTCAGAGATGGGGAGGGAGAGGGCAGCTGCTCACAGCACCATCCAAACTGATGTCTTATCCATGGACTGATCTAAATGTCCTTTAAATGTTGTAACTGTCCCCGCTTTCACCACTTCCTCTGGAAGTTCATTCCACACCCAAGCCAGATTCTGTCTAACATAATTACCTCTCATGACTTTTGTAAATCTTTTTCCTTGCACCTTAATTATCCCTCAGTTTTGAATCCCCAACTCTAGGGAAAAGACATCAGCCCTTCAGCTTATCTGTACCCCTCATTATTTTATAAACCTGTGTAAAATTACCGCAGAATCTCATATTCTTCAGTGAAAAAAGATCCAGCCTCTCCTTATAGCTCACTCCCTTCTTTCCCAGCAACATCCAGGTTAATCTCTTCTGAACCCTCTCCAGCTTAACAATATCAAGGTCAGTCATATCAAAGTGAATAGTCAATGTGTTTTCTAAGGTACGGGGAGACCAAAACTAGAGGATATGGGCTTAAAGTGAGAGGGGAAATATTAAAGTGACATAAGGGGCAGCTTTTTAACCCAGAGGGTGGTGTGCCTATGGAATGAGCGGGCAGGATGACCAGACTGAACACAGTATTCCAGAAGAGGTCTCACCAATGTCCTGTACATCCTCAACATGACGTCCCAATTCCGATACTCAAAGGTCTGACCGATGAAGACAAGTGTGTTAAACACTTTCTTAAACACGCTATCTATATGAGATGCAAATTATAAAGAATTATACCTGAGGGCCTAGGTCTCTGTTCTACAACATTGCCAAAGGCCCTGCTTTTAATTGTATTGGTCCTGCTCTTCTTTTATTTACCAAATACAATTAAAACTCCATCTGCTACCCCTCAGCCCAGTGTGTGGTATTACTGCCACCTCCCCCTCCCCCTTCAATTTTAAAATGCCCATCCCTCTCCAGGATGCTTGCACACTCCGGCCTTGATTTTCACAAAGACCCTGAGCTTGGTTTGCCTTGTGTGGTTAGAGGGAGGAGGGACAGATTGCTAACACAATCAGTGGAGAGGAAAGGCTGGACAGTAATCAACGGCCAGGAAGAGGGGAGTCGCACGTTAGAGTTGGTTAAGAGTGATCGGTGTTGTGGGACCAGAAATTAAGCTCTTCCTTCGTCTCTGCTGTTCAGTAATAAATATCCATTTGAGACCCTTCATTGGGCAGAGTGTGGCTGCAGGATTTCTTTCCCTAATATTGCAGACTACAGATAATAGCGATTAAAGATGTTCATAGTTAATTTCAATGGCATAGCACAAACACTCAACATCCTACAGTTGAGACAAATATCTTGCATTTGCTTAACAATACAAAGTGTTTTGTGTAGTTCAGTAATGGTAAACTGATTGTAATAAATCCACACCGAGCTGAAAGTGGGCATAACATATAACCCAAAATCTGGGTATGGTAGTGTAGTGGGTAGTGTACCTGCCTCTGAGCCAGAACTCTGGATTTGATTCCAATTCCTGAACTTGTGTGGTAGCATTCCTAGCTCTGGACTAGAAGGCCTGGATTTAAGTCCTGCCTGTTGCAGATGTATGTCACAGCATGTCAAACCAGGCTGATGAGCAAACACACAGTAGAATACTGTTACAGCTTTATGGGTATTGCTAGTGTCCCTACCTCTGGGCACAAAGGTCTGGGTGTAAAGCCCACAGATGTGTCTCATGATACATCTGAACAAACTGATTAAAATGGATTTAAAATTGTGACTTGATGGAGAACGAAGAGGTGTCAGTATTGCAATTTCAGAATTTAGGCCCAGGATGACTGAAAGTCCAGTTATTCGTGTTGATTGAAGTCACATTTCGCAGCAGTAAAGATTTATAAAATCGGAACGGTCCTGGATAGGGTGAGTAGTCAGGGTTTTACCCCAGTTTGGGGCATCCAAAACTAGAGGGCATTGTTTGAAAGTGAGAGGGGAAAAGTTTGATGAGACCTAAAGGGCACCATTTCACACAGAGAGTGGTGTGTGTATGGAATGAGCTGCCAGAGGAAGTGGTGGAGGCTGGTACAACTTTACAGATTACTTACAGTGTGGAAACAGGCCCTTCGGCCCAACAAGTCCACACCGCCCCGCCGAAGCGCACCCACCCATACCCATTCCCCTACATTTACCCCTATACCGAACACTACAGGCAATTTAGCACGGCCAATTCATCTAACCTGCACATTTTTGGACTGTGGGAGGAAACCGGAGCACCCGGAGGAAATCCACGCAGACACGGGGAGAATGTGCAAACTCCACACTGACAGCCGCCTGAGGCGGGAATTGAACCCAGGTCTCTGGCGCTGTGAGGCAGCAGTGCTAACCACTTTGCCACCGTGCCGCCCACAAACTGCAGCATGTAAAAGGCATCTGGGTACTGACAGACCTGCCGAGCTTTACCAGTAATTTCTGTATTTGTTAAAAAATGCATTCATTTTAACACAGGTATTCTCAATACATTAAATATTTTATTTTTTCATGACGCAGGGCAATGTAAACATATTTCAAATCGGCCGAGACCATTTTCTGCTAAGGATATGGCTCTGTGTATGACAGTAGCAATGATGCACCTACATAGAACAGGGAATGTGATGGAGCCAGTTCGACAATGTACAAGGAGACCTCACATGGGGCCCAGTTTGGGAAAGGATTATATTATTATGTGATTCAACTCAGAGAGGGAGAAAATGCATCCTCCTGAGAAGGAACGGCCTGTTGCACTCTCCCTCCTTCAGTGTCCCTCACCACAGCAATGTGTGCAAGCTAAAACAAACTCAACAGTCATCATTACCGTTCTTATTTTTATAGAATCCCTGCAGTGTTGAAACAGGCCCTTCGGCCCAACAAATCCATACCAACCTTCCCAACCCATTCCCCTATATCTGCCCCTGACTAATGCCCTAACCTAGAATTACATAGAACATAGAACATAGAAGAATACAGCGCAGTACAGGCCCTTGGGCCCTCGATGTTGCGCCGATCCAAGCCCACCTAAACTACACTAACCCACTATCCTCCATATACCTATCCAATGCCCTCTTAAATGCCCATAAAGAGGGAGAGTCCACCACTGTTACTGGCAGGGCATTCCATGAACTAACGACTCGCTGAGTGAAGAACCTACCCCTAACATTAGTCCTATATCTACCCCCCCTTAATTTAAAGCTATGCCCCCTTGTAATACCCGACTCCATACGCGGGAAAAGGTTCATACTGTCTACCCTATCTAACCCCCTAATCATCTTGTACACCTCAATCAAGTCACCCCTAAACCTTCTTTTCTCTAGTGAAAACAGCCCCAAGTGCCTCAGTCTTTCCTCATACGATTTTCCTTCCATACCAGGCAACATCCTGGTAAACCTCCTCTGCACCCGTTCCAATGCCTCCACATCCTTCCTATAGTATGGCGACCAAAACTGCACACAATATTCCAGATGCGGCCGTACCAGAGTCTTATACAACTGCATCATGACCTCAGGACTCCGGAACTCAATTCCTCTACCAATAAAAGCCAGTACGCCATATGCCTTCCTCACCGCACTATTTACCTGGGTGGCAACTTTCAGAGATCTGTGTACATGGACACCAAGATCCCTCTGTTCATCCACACTACCAAGTATCCGACCATTAGCCCAGTACCCCATCTTTTTGTTACTCTTCCCAAAGTGAATCACCTCGCACTTAGCTACATTGAATTCCATCTGCCACCTTTCTGCCCAGCTCTGCAGCTTCTCTATATCCTGCTGTAACCTGCCACATGCTTCCTCACTGTCAACAACTCCTCCGACTTTCGTATCATCCGCAAACTTGCTCACCCAACCTTCTAACCCCTCTTCCAGGTCATTTATAAAAATGACAAACAGCAATGGTCCCAAAACAGATCCTTGCGGAACACCGCTAGTGACGGCACTCCATGAAGAAACTTTGCCATCAACTACTACCCTCTGTCTTCTTCCATCCAGCCAATTCCTAATCCAAACCTCCAATTCACCCTCAATGCCATATCTCCGTATTTTCTGCAGTAGCCTACCATGGGGAACCTTATCAAACGCCTTACTAAAATCCATATATACCACATCTACCGCTTTCCCCTCATCAACCTCCTTCGTCACCTTTTCAAAGAATTCAATAAGGTTTGTGAGGCACGACTTGCCCTTCACAAAACCATGCTGACTATCCTTGATCACATTATTCCTTTCCAGATGTGCATAAATCCTATCCCTTACAATTCTCTCTAAGACTTTGCCCACAACAGAAGTGAGACTCACCGGCCTATAGTTACTAGGGCTATCCCTACTCCCCTTTTTGAACAAGGGAACCACATTTGCTATCCTCCAGTCTTCTGGGACTACTCCTGTAGACAAAGAGGACATAAAAATCAAGGCCAATGGCTCTGCAATCTCCTCCCTTGCTTCCCAGAGAATCCTAGGATAAATGCCATCAGGCCCAGGGGACTTATCAATTTTCACCTTTTCCAGGATTTCCAACACCTCTTCTCTACATACCTCAAAGCCATCCATTCTACTTATTTGTGACTCAGTATTCTCGTCTACAACAATGCCCTGTTCCTGAGTAAATACTGAAGAAAAGTATTCATTCAGTGTCTCCCCAATCTCTTCCGCCTCCACACATAACTTCCCACTACTATCCTTGACTGGACCTATTCCTACCCTAGTCATTCTTTTATTCCTAACATACCTATAGAAAGCCTTAGGGTTTTCCCTAATCCTACCGACTAAGGACCTTTCATGTCCCCTCCTTGCTGCTCTTAACTCTCTCTTCAGGTCCTTCCTGGCTACCCTATAACTCTCAAAATTCCCTGAACACTACAGACAATTTAGCATGACCAATCCATCTAACCTACACAGTTTGAGCTGTGGTAGGAAACTGGATCACCCATTAGAAGCTCACACAGGAAAGTGGAGAATGTGCAAGCTCCACACCGACAGTCACCCAAGGCTGGAATCGAACCCACGTCCCTGGTGCTGTGAGGCAGCAGTGCTAACCACCGTACTACCCATTGGGTGCTCCCTGACCAGAATTCATTGGAATCTACTCACTGCCAAAAGCAAAGGGAATTCAGCCAAATCCAACTCTCCCAGGATGGAATCCCATTGCTAGCAGCTATGTGAGTACAATATCTTCAGAAGCAGAATGATGTTTTAGACAACCTCAATTTTTACTTTGGTCATGAGTTCCATTAATATCTGGACAAAGTTCTTTCAAATTAAAATTGCAGAAATTTTGTTAATCTGTGTGTGTGTGTGTGTGTGTGTGTGTGTTTGTGTTTGTGTTTGTGTGTTTGTGTGTGCGTGTGTGTGTGTGCGTGTGATTGCGTTTGTTTGTGTGTTTGTGTGTTTGTGTGTGTATGTGTTTGTGTGTGTGTGTGTGTGTGTGTGTGTGTGTGTGTTTAGAAAGGGAAGTACTAGACTATAAGACCATAAGACATAGGAGCGGAAGTAAGGCCATTCGGCCCATCGAGTCCACTCCGCCATTCAATCATGGCTGATGGGCATTTCAACTCCACTTACCCGCATTCTCCCCGTAGCCCTTAATTCCTTGTGACATCAAGAATTTATCAATCTCTGCCTTGAAGACATTTAGCGTCCCGGCCTCCACTGCATTCTGCGGCAATGAATTCCACAGGCCCACCACTCTCTGGCTGAAGAAATGTCTCCGCATTTCTGTTCTGAATTGACCCCCTCTAATTCTAAGGCTGTGTCCACGGGTCCTAGTCTCCTCGCCTAGCGGAAACAATTTCCTAGCGTCCACCCTCTCCAAGCTATTGATTATATATTTGCAATACTCAAACAGTTTGCCATTCATCTTTCCATCATAGTTTGAGTAACATTGCCCTGGATCATAAACGTGTTGTTTTAGCAGATTAAAGTAACTAGCCTGACTTGTCCCTAAAACTGACCCGGACCCAGTCTGAGACCAATATCATCGGCCATCTCACCAACCTGGTTATATTTAACAATTGTTATGAGCAGTGGAGGAGTGGGACGAGAAAAGGAAACAGTGACCCAAAAAGTCGGGGAACTATAGACGGGTGAGCCTGATGTCAGTGGTGGGTCAGTGGGATTCTGAGGGATAGCATTTACATACATTTGGGAAGGCAAGGGCTGATCGGGGTATACAACATGGCTTTCTGCATGGGAAATCATGCCTCATTAAATCGTTTGAGTTTTTTGAAGAGGTGACAAAGAAGATTGATGAAGGCAGTTTGGGTGACATTGTCTGTATGGACCTCAGCAAGGTGTTCATTTAAAGAACAAAGAGCAAAGAAAATTTACAGCCCAGGAACAGGCCCTCCAGCCCTCCAAGCCTGAGCCGATCCAAATGTACTGTCTAAATCTGTCGGTCAATTCCTAAGGATTTGATCCCTCTGCTCCCACCTACTCATGCATCTGTCCAGACTCTTCTTAAATGAATCTTTATGCCTGCCTCTACCACCTCTGCTAGCAACACGTTCCAAACGCCCACCACCCTCTGTGTGATGGACTTACCGTGTGTATCCCCTTAAACTTTCCACCTCTCACTTAAAAAGCTCGACCTCTTGTTATTGAATCCTTCACTCTGGGAAAAAGCTCGTCTCTATCCACCCTGTCTATACCCTTCATGATTTTGTAAACCTCAATCAAGTCCCCCCTCAATCTCTTTTTTTCCAGTGAAAATAAACCTAACTTACTCAGCCCCTCTTCATAGCTAGTATTTCATTCTGATTGGTAGACAAATGAGTAAGGTTCGGTCACATGGGATAGAGAGGAAGCTAGTCACAATTGTCTTGAAGGAAGAGGGATATTTTTCAGACTGGAGGCTTGTGAGCAGCAGTGTGCTGTAAGAATCAGTTCTGAGTTCACTGCATTTCATCATTTATGTAACGGATTTAGATGTGAATATTGGGGCCATTGTTACTAAGTTTACATATTACATCAGAAAGGCAGTGTAGTAGATTATCTCAGAGTACAACAAGACCACAATTAGATGGGACAAAAGGGCAAAGAGTGAGAGATGAAGTTTAATTTAGATAAATACGAGGTTTTGTATTTTGTGAACACAAACCAGGGCAGGAATTATACACTTGATGGTAAGGTCCTGGGGCGTGTTGTGAAACAAAGGGATAGGGCTGCAGGTACATTATTCCTTGAAAGTGGAGTCGCAGGTAGACAGTGTGGTGCTGAACACATTTGGCACATCTCCCTTAATCAGTCAGAGCATTGTGTATAGGGGTTGTGATGGCATGTTGCATCTGTACAGGATGTTGGTGAGGCCACTTTAAAAATACTGCATGCAACTCAGTTTTCTACAGAAATGATTTAGACACAGATGTTCCAGAACTGGAGGTTTGAGCTGTAGGGAGAGGTTGATTAGGGTGAGGTGTTTCTCCCTGGAGTGTCAGAGGTTGAGGGGTGACATTATAGAGATTTATAAAATCATCAGGGACATAGATATTCTGAACAGCCACGTTCTGCTCCCCAGTGTAGGGGAGTCCAGAGCAAGAGAGCATAGGTTGAAGGGGAGAGGGCGAATGATTTAGAAGGGACCTGAAGGTAAACGTTACACACAGAGAGTGGTGTGTGTATGGAAAGTGCTGTCAGAGGAAGTGGTGAAGGCAGTTACAATCGCACATTTAAAATGTATCTGAAAGAGGAGGGATATTGGCCAAATGCTGGCAAATGGGACTGGATCAGGTTTGATATCTGATCGGAGTGAACAGGTTGGACTAACGGGTCTGTTTCCGTTCTGCATGACGCTCTGATTCTATAAAAAGGATGACGAATAATTCTGAAAGGACCTTTCAAGTGGGAATTCTCTTCACTGGAAGTTTACCGTGCCTCCATGCTCACATTGATTGAAAGCTGCATTAGGTAAATATTTGACAGAGAAGTGAGTCACGGATAATGGGATATAAAGAGCAAAGTGGAGCTGAGACCCCAACTTGATCAGCCACAATCTTAGTGTCTGGTGGAAAAGGCTCAAAGTATCTAATGACCCACTCCTGCTCTTCAGTCCCATTTTTCTGTATTCCATTCAGCCCATCAAACCTCCTAGACAGGAGCAGTTTGAGGCTACTTACTCCTATAACCTGGTGCACAGAAACAGAGGAGACTATTCAGCCTCTCAAGACTGTCACACACGATGTGAGGTGATTTGGGAAATGTAATTGGAAAACCCAGGCTGTTTATAAAAGAGGCTCCTCATCTCTCTTTACAGAGCTTCCCCTCTCTGCAACTTGTGCTCCATTTGTTGGTCATGTTGTAGACCCAGATTCACTGTGAATACAGCCCAAATACCTCATCCAGCGATAGCTCACAAAATCCTCTGGTCTCCCTGACTGCAATATGTAATAACATAACATTCATGAAAATAACACCCACTACCTTTCCAATAACAGAATGTGAGAACATCAGAAACAGGGGCAGGTCGTTCACTCCCCAAGCCTGCCTTGTCCTTCACTAAGATTGTGGCTGATCTGCTCTCGGTCTGGAAATCCTCTTTAATGTCCAATTCCTCATAGCCATCACCTCTCTGACAGATCAATATCCATCTAACTCCTCTTCAAATAATGTCAGTCATCTCACTCCCCGAACATTCTTGAGAACAGAAATCCTGACATTGAATCCCACCTGTTTGATGAAAACACTTGCTGCTCCTATATCATGGTTTATTGATATGAACAAAAGAGGTTGAGACAAGGGTTCAGGTAAAGTGGACTCGCTCTGATATCAAGGCAGTGGTTGCCTTGTGTTGACATCAAGGAGCTTAAAAAACTGGACTTAATGGGAATCAGACTAAACTCTCCAGTGTTTGGAGTCAAACATGGCACAAAGGAAGATGTTCATCATCTCAGTCCTGTGTGACCTCTGTGCGAGATCCTCAGGGTAGGTTCCACTACACAAACAGCTTCAGCTGTTTCATCAATGTCTCCCGACCCCACCCTCACCAAAATAAGATCAGAAGTGGGGATGGTCACTGAAGATTCCACAATGTTCAGAACATTTTGTCCCCCCTCAGTTCCTGAACTGGTCTGTGTCCATGTGCAGCAAGACCCAGACTCCATTGAGGGTTCTGCTGTTAACGTGTCAGTAACATTCATGTAACTGCACTGCCTATTGCCACAGTAAAATAAGAGTTCATTCAGCACTTCACAGGAATATGAGGAAGTCATTCAGCCCATTGACACTATTGGAGAAGAACAGGGACAACCCATTCAGTGCCTCCAGCCTAATACTCAGGAAGAGAAGGAGTCTAGTGTGATGGACCACACCAGAGCCCCTCGAAAATATTGGAAGGCAATAGCCTTGCTTCTAATGTTTTATTATTTTAAAGAAAATATAAAGGGTCGGTTCCAGATGCAATGTGACAGCATCAAGAGAAAGTTCAGTGAGAGTAGCAGCCAGGAGACATTCCCTGAAGCTTCCAACTCTGTTGAGACCGCTATAGTTTTTGATGTTACTGAGAAACCAAAACCCAGAGACCCTAATCTGTGAGAGCTGGCCACACCCATTCAGTCTGCATTAAAATAAACCTAAGGCATGCGTCGCTGTTACTCAAGTGTCTTAACTAACCAGTTTGGTAACGATCGTTCAATCTCTCTCTTAAAAGAAACCAGGACAAAATAACCTCGTAAAGCTACAGCATCATCACACTGTCAGTACATCGAGCTATCAAACAGGAACCAGCGGTAACCCAGTCAGGCCCTTGGCCCTGTCCAATCGGACGAGGAAGAAGTCAATCAGCCCCTTGAGTCACTTATACATGAACAGTAGGAGGCCATTCCCACCTCAATACACTTACACGGGGGCAGAATGAGGTAATTGATGCTGATTCCTGATGAATGTCTTATTCATGCAACGTCGATTCTCCTGCTTCTCAGATGCTGCCTGACCTGCTGTGCTTTTCCAGCAATCGACGCTCTACTCTGATCCTGGATTAGTGGTGCTGGAAGAGCACAGCAGTTCAGGTAGCATCAGAGGCGCAGTAAAATCGACGTTTCGGGCAAAAGCCCTTCGAGGAGGCAAACGTCTTCAAGGCAGGTATCCTTGCAAAAGGATTCGCAGTAGGGTTAAAATCAACTAGGTAAAAACAATGACTCTGATTTCCAGCATCGGCAGTCTTAAGTTTCTCCTAAATGATGCTCCAACATGATGAACAAGTGGAGCATAGGCTTCACATACAGACTGTCCCACGTTGTTCCTCGTGGCTCCATTGCTTATGATACACACGTGGGACTAAAACGTGGTTTTCTAGTGGTGAGCAGAGAAGCTTCATGTCTTGTGTGAAGTCTGAAGAAGGCATCTTCCATCTCTGAGAAAACAGCCTGGTGTTCTTTATGCAGGGCGGAAGCTGGTGGGAATGGCTACCTGTTTCAGATCGAAGGTATTGTGGCTGCTGTTGGGAATTGTAAGCAACATGGCGTTCAGTACGGGCTCACATGCCGACTGCACAATAACGTGGGGAGAGTTAATTAAGGCATACAAACTATTAGGATAGTCACGTTAGACTGATGAATGGACTCTCTATGTTCAAATAATGCTGACCGTGTTCATGTTGACCTTGTCTAGTGCATGTCGTGTGCAGTGTAACCTGTATGCCTTACTCTGTCCAAGTCTATTTCCACCCTTTGATCTGTCTGGCTATGCTTACTATGATCTGCCTCCACTGCTCATAAATAAAGTGTTTCTCTGTACTGAGATAAACGTGACATTATATCAAACCAATTAATCCTGTGTAAAGTATGGAATTTCTCTCCCTGTCAATGTCTCTTTTGGAAATAAGTGATCGCTGCCACTCCTCGTGTTTTAGCATCACCATTTCTTCGTCTCTCACAGCTCTACAGATTAAACACTCAGCTTCTTCACTCTATCCTCATGTTACCATCACCTGTGTCTATGGTAAGGAGATCATTCCTTACAAAGGAGATCAAATCTGTACAGAGTGCCTCAAATACTCTCTCAGCATGGCTCGATAACTTCAGGAAAATGGCTTTACTTATTTACTCGAATCATCTTACAATGAAGGACAGCATACCATTGACTGCACCCATTACTTACACAGGGTTTGATTCGGCACAGTCAGCATAGACTTGTGAGTGGGAGATCATGCTTCCCAAATTTGTTAGAGTTCTTTGATGAAGTGACAAGGAAGGTTGACGAGGACAGAGCGGTAGACGTAGTCTCTATGGATTTCAGTAACGCATTTGATAAGCTTCCACATGGCAGGCTGCTCAGGAAGGTTACATCGCGTGGAATGCTGGGGGAACTGGCCAATTGGATACACAGTTGGGTTGTTGGTAGGAAGCAGAGGATTCAGTGGAAGGATGCTTGTCAGACTGGAGGCTGGGTCTATCGCTGTTTGTTATCTATGATTATCTATGATTATCTGTGACTGCAGACACATAGACATGGGATAAAACTTTTCAATGATCTCTGAATCAGCCAACAAGACACTCTATTGTGTCAAATTGCTCTGAGGTCTTAAAGGATAAACCTGGACAGAAAACCTGACCCCAGCCTCAGTATCGGAAAAAGGGGACGGGAAACAGTCCTGTTGACACTGCAGAGACCTCCTTCCTAACATCTGAGAGCTTGTGACAACAATAGACGATAGACAATAGACAAAAGGTGCAGGAGTAGGCCATTCTGCCTTTCGAGCCTGCACTGCCATACAATATGATCATGGCTGATTATTCCTAATCATGATCCTCTTCCTGCCTTATCTCCATAACCCTTGATTCCATTACCTTTGAGAGCTCTCTCCAACTCTTTCTTAAATGAATCCAGAGACTGGGCCTCCACTGCCCTCTGGGGCAGAGCATTCCACACAGCCACCACTCACTGGGTGAAGAAGTGTTTCCTCATCTCTGTCCTGAATGGTCTACCCCGTATTTTTAATCTGCGTCCTCTGATTCGGCACTCACCCATCAGCGGAAACATGTTTCCTGCTGCCAAAGTGTCCAATCCTGTCATAATCTTATATGTCTCAATCAGATCCCCTCTCAGTCTTCAAAACTCAAGGGTATACAAGTCTAGTCGCTCCAGTCTTTCAGTGTAAGGTATTCCCACCATTCCAGGAATTGACATCGTGAATCAACGCTGCACTCCCTCAATAGCCAGAATGTCTTTCCTCAAATTTGGAGACCAGAACTGCACACAGTACTCCAGGTGTGGTCTCACCAGGGCCTACAGCTGCAGAAGAACCTCTTTGCTTCTATACTCAATCCCTCTTGTTATTAAGGCCAGCATGCTATTAGCCTTCTTCACTACCTGCTGTACCTGCATGCTTACCTTCATTGACTGGTGTACAAGAACACCCAGATCTCTCTGTACTGCCCCTTTACCTAAATTGATTCCATTGACATAGTAATCTACCTTCCTGTTCTTGCCACCAAAGTGGATAACCATACATTTATCACATTAAACTGCAATTGCCATCCATCTGCCCACTGACCTAACTTGTCCAGGTCACCCTGTAATCACCTAACATCCTCATCACATTTCACCCTGCCACCCAGCTTTGTATCATCAGCAAATTTGCTAATGTTATTGCTGATACCATCTTCTATATCATTAACATATATTGTAAAAAGCTGCAGTCCCTGCAAGGATCCCTGCGGTATCCCACTGGTCAATGCCTGCCATTCCGAAATGGAGCCATTTATCACTACTGTTTGTTTCCTATCAGCCAACCAATTTTCAATCTAAGTTAGTACTTTGCCCCCAATACCATGCGCCCTAATTTTGCTCACTTACCTCCTATGTGGGGCTATATCAAAAGCTTTCTGAAAGACTCGGTGGTACAGTGGTTAGCACTGCTGCCTCACAGCGCCTGAGACCCGGGTTCAATTCCCGCCTCAGGCGACTGTCTGTGTGGAGATTGCGCATTCTCCCCGTGTCTGTGTGGGTTTCCTCCGGGTGCTCCGGTTTCCTCCCACAGTCCAAAGATGTGCAGGTCAGGTGAATTGGCCATGACAAATTGCCCGTAGTGTTAGGTAAGGGGTAAATGTAGGGGTATGGGTGGGTTGCGCTTCAGAGGGTCGGTGTGGACTTGTTGGGCCGAAGGGCCTGTTTCCACACTGTAACGTAATCTAAAAAAAAAGTCCAGGTGCACTAATCTACTGGATCTCCCTCATCCATCTTCAGAGTTACATCCTCCAGAAGATTAGTCAAGCATGATTTCCCCTTCATAATCCATGCTGACTCTGACCTATCCTGTTACTACTATCCAGATGTACCGTAATTTCATACTTAATAATAGACTCGAGCATCTTTCCCACCACTGAGGTCAGACTAACTGGTCTATAATTTCCTGCTTTCTCTCTCCCACTTTTCTTAAAAAGTGGTATAACATTGGCCACCCTCCAATCCGCAGGAACTGACGCCGAATCTATCGAACTCTGGAAAATAATCACCAACACATCCACGATTTCCTGAGCCACCTCCTTCAGTACCCTGGCATGTAGACCATCAGGCCCCGGAGACTTATCAACCTTCAGACCTAACAGTTTCTCCAACACCAAATCCTGGCAAATATAAATTCCCTTAAGTTCAGGTCCTTCAGCCACTGTTACCTCAGGGAGATTGCTTGTGTCTTCCCCAGTGAACACAGATCTGAAGTACCCATTTAATTCTTCTGCCATTTCTTTGTTCCTCATAATATCTTCCCCTGTTTCTGTCTTCAAGGGACCAATTTTTGTCCTAACCATTTTTTTGCCTTGCAAATACCTAAAAAAGCTTTTACTATCCTCCTTTATATTATTGGCCAGTTTACCTTCGTACCTCATTGTTTCTCTGCTTATTTCCTTCTTAGTAATCCTCTGTTGTTCTTTAAAAGCTTCCCAATCCTCCGTTTTCCCACTTATCTTTGCTATATTATACTTTTTCTTTTTTAACTTTATATGTTTCTTAACATCCATCGTCAACCACGGCCGCCCATGGTCTACATCCCAGGGTACTGAAGGAGGTGGCTCGGGAAATCGTGGATGCGTTGGTGATTATTTTCCATAGTTCGATAGATTCGGCATCAGTTCCTGCGGATTGGAGGGTGGCCAATGTTATTAAGAAAAGTGGGAGAGAGAAAGCAGGACATTATAGACCGGTTAGTCTGACCTCAGTGTTGGGAAAGATGTTGGAGTCTATTATTAAGGATGAAATTACGGCACATCTGGATAGTAGTAACAGGATAGGTCAGAGTCAGCATGGATTTATGAAGGGGATCTTTCTTCATTTTAGGAATGAACTGATCCTGCAACTTCTGCATTATACACAGAAATATCCGCCATTGTTCCTCCACGGTCATCCCTGCTAAGGTATTGCACCATTGAACTTTGGCCAGCTCCTCCCTCATAGCTCCATAATTCCCTTTATTCAACAGAAATGCTGTCACTTCCGACTGTACCCTCTCCCTTTCAACATTTACAGAGCTTTCCCACAGACTATACAGAAACATCAGGAATGGAGTAGGCCATACAACACATTGAGCCTTCCTCATTATCGTTCCTGTTCAAACATCTCCATAATGCACTTATCCCACACAATGAATATATCCGTTAATGTGATTAACCTTGGGAAGCTATAAAATAGGAAGTGCAATAGTCCCTTTGGTCCATCGAGTTTGCTACCCAATTCAATATAATGATGGCTTGCCCTTTATTTCCACACCGTTCTCCTGCTCGCCCACCATTCCTTTTCTGTCTATAAATCCTTATTTATATTCAATGTCCTGGCTTCCAGGTTTGAGTGCATTCCCCAGGTTCACCAGTCGCTGAGTGCACACATTTATTCTCATCTCATTGCAGAATGGCCTGTCTGTACCTAATACTGTGGCCCCTTGTTTTAGACACCATAGCCTGGGGAATTATCATCGCTGCTTCCAATCCGTCTCACCCTGTCAGAGCTTTATTTATCTCACTGAGATCTCCATCCATTTTCCTAAACCCCATGGAATACAGGCCCAGTCGCCCCAAACTCTGCTCCCACAACAAGCCTGTCATCACAAAGATCAGTCTGGTTATCCTTCGCTGCTCTCCCTCAATGTCAGGTTTGTCCTTTATGAAGGTACAGAGACCAAACCCGCACACAATACTGCACAGTGTTTTAGATGGGGAGTCACCAAGACCCTGTATAACTGCAGTACGACACCCTTACTCCTGGACCCAAATCCCTTTGGAATTAAGGTCAGCACACCACTGATCTTCCTAACTGCTTTCTTTCCTGCAATATTGCTTTCAGTGACTGGTGTACAGGGAGATCCAGATCCTTTGCAATGTTACAGCTCCCTACTTTGTGGGTCTATGTACCCTGGTCAGCGTGCCAATGCCATTCCCAGTATTGACTTCTGGCTTCAGACCTCACTGCGAAGAAGGAAACAACAAAAAGGAGCATATGTCCCTTTGTATATCAACATGTTTCAAACAATCCCTTTTCAAACGATAGGCTTCCAATCTATTGTTACCAACAAAGGGCACACCGTCACCTCTACCCACATTGCTCTCCATCTGCCACGTATTTGCCCATTCACTCCACTTGTCTTAGTCGCCTTGAAGTTTTTTTACAGCCTCCTCACCCACTCACAATCCAACATCCTTTAGTTCTGTCAGCAGGTTGGGATATATTGCATTTGATTCCCACAACCAAATGTTTGATGAGTACTGTGAACAGTTGGTACCGATCTCTATGATATCCCAGCAACCTTCTTCTGTTATTTTTTTAAAATAATATTTATTTCCTCAATCTAGGTGTGATTGGCTGTCCCTGGTTGCCCCTTGAGAAGGTGGCGGTGAGCTGCCTTGTTGAACCACTGCAGCCCACTGTGGATTCAGTGACAGTAACACCAATGAATGCCAAGCAGCAGTGGTTAGATTGTATTTTAGTGGTGATGGTCACGGTGTGGCATTTGTGTGGCGTGAATATTACTTGCCACTTGTTAGCCTGTATACTGTCCAGATCTTGTCGCATTTGGACATGGCCTGCTTCAGTATCTGAGGAGCCACAAACATTGCTGAACATTGTACAATCATTAGTGAACATCCCCACTTCTTACCTTATAATAGAGGCAAGTCCATTGATGAAGAAGCCCTGAAGATGTATGGGCCTAGGTCACTGCCCGAGCAACTCCTACAGACTTGTCCTGGAGCTGAGTTGACTGGCCTTTATCAACCATAACCATCTTCCTACGTGTCAGGTATGATTCTAACCAGCGGGAAGTTTGCCCCTGATTCCCATTGATTCTAGTCTTGCTAAGGCCCCTTGATGCCACACTTGGTCGAAGGAAACCTTGATTTAAAGGGCTATCACTCTCACCCCACCTCTGGAATTCAGCTCTTTTGTCCATGTTTGAATCAAGGTACTGAGATCAGGAGCTGAGTGGCCCTGGTGGAGCCCAAACTGGGTGTCATTGACCCGGTTATTGCTGAGCAGGTGCTGCTTAAAAGCACTGACACCTTCCACCACTTTACTGATGATCGAGAGTAGACTGATGGGGTGGTAATTGGCCGGATTGGATTTGTTCTGCTTTTTATGCATGGGAGATATTTGAGGTAATTTTCGATGTAATTGGGGAAATGTCGTTGTTGTAACAGTATTGGAACAGCTTAGCTAGGGCAGTGACAAGGGCTGGAGAACAACTTTTCAGTACTATTGCCAGAATGTTGTCAGGGTATGTACCCTCTGGGGTATCCAGTGTCTCCAACTGAATCTGGATATCGCATAGAGTGAACCAAATTGGCTGATGACTGGTAACTGAATTCCTGAGGACCATTGGAGGAGGATGAGATGGATCATCCACTCAGCACTTCTGACTGAAGATTGTTGCGAATGCATGAACGTTATCTTTTGTACTGATGTGCTGGGCCCTTCCATCATTAAGGATAGGGATCTCCTCCTCCAATGACTTGTTTAATTGTCCATAACTATTCTCAACTAGAAGTAGAAGGACTGCAGAGCTTAGATCTGATCCGTTGCTTGTGGGGTCACTTAGCTCTGTCTATCACTTATTGATTATGCTGTTTGGCGCACAGGTAGTCCTGGTTCGTGGCTTCACCAGGCTGACACCTCATTTTCAGGTATGCCCGGTGCTGCTCCTGCCCTCCTGCACAATCCATTGAATCGAGGTTGATCCTCTGACTTGATGGTAATTGTTGTGAGGGGGATATGCCAGGCCGTGAGGTTATGCGGGAGTACAATTCTGCTGCTATTGATGACCCACAACACCTTATGGAAACCCAGACTTGAGCTGCTAGATCTGTTCTAATCTGTCCTATTTAGCACCGTGATAGTACCACCGAAAATGGTGGAGGTTATTCTCAATGTGAAGATGTGACTTTGTCTCCACAACGACTATGCGGTGGTCACTCTTACCCGATACATCATGGACAGATACTTCTGCAACTGTCAGATTAATAAGGCTGTGGTCAAATATGGCTTATCCGTATTGATGGTTCCTTTAGCACCTGCGCAGACCAAGTCGAGAAGTTATATCCTTTCGGACCCAACCAGCTCGATCAGTAATGCTGCTGCTGAACCACTCTTTTTGTGGACATTGACATCCCCCACCCAGAGTACATTTTGTGCCTTTGCCACCCTCAGTGCTTCCTTCAAGTGTTGGTCAGCATGGAGGAGTACTGATTCATCAGTTGAGAGAGGCTGGTACATGGTAAACAGCAGGAGGTTTCCTTTCCCATGTGTAAACTAACGCCATGAGACTTCATGGGATACAGAGACACTGTTCAGGACTCCCAGAGCAATTCCCTTCCAACTGTATCCCACTGTGCCACCACTTCTGCTGTGTCTGTCCTGCTGGTGAAACAGGAGATATCCAGAGAAGGTGATGGGGTGTCTGGGACATGGTCATACTCACAGAATCATACCTTAAAGACAATGTCAGGCTGTTGCTTCACAAGTCTGTTTATTTCTATTCACTGTTTCCTGCCAGCTGTCCCATTCTAGAAGCATGTCCATATATTCGCCCCAATCCACTAAGATTTGATTTTGCAAACTGGGCTTGGAGCTTTACAAAATCCACGTGTTTTACCTCCATTGCTTCTCTTTCATTTGTCTCCCAATTAGTTTCTCAAACATAATTCCCATTTTACAAATCTATGTTAGTGTTGTATATGACGATTACTTTCAGTCCCAATAATTTCTCCCAAACCATTTACTTACTATGTTCTATGTTCCATGTACTATTTCAACTTCCCACACCAGACTTAGTTTTCCTGGTATTGTCAGAAAGTTCTGTGAAGACAGAACTGAAGTAGTGGATTCATAGTTCTGCCATTTCCCTGTTTCCCATTCTCCATTCTCTAGTTTCAAACTAGAAGGAACCCACACTATTTTTTTTCATACATCTCACATTGACATAATTTGACAAGCTATAACAGTTCACTCTTATAACCTTTGTGAACATTATCTTCAGAAACCTATCAATTCCTGTCTTAAGCTGCTCAGCTCCACATCATACACGCACAGGAACATAGTCTCTGTACCAACAGAAATACAGCACGATCTATATTAGTCCCACTTTCCAACACCAGGCACATAGCCTTGAATGTTATGACACTTACAAGCACACTTAACGGTTGAGAGATTAGCCGCGATAACTCCCCTCTCAGGAAGTACATTCCAGACCTCAACACACTCTGGGTGAAAAAAAAAGTAATCTTTAAATCCTCTCTGAATGTCAAACCCTTCACTTTAAGGTGTGCTCCCTTGTTCTTGACCCTCTGTCTTAAAGGAACAGCTACTGTCTATCCACCCTGTCCATGCCCCTTGTTAACTTATCCTTCTGAATCACATCCCCCGCAGCCTCCTCTGCTCCAAAGTAAACAACCCGAGCTTATCCAGCATTTCTCCATAGCTGATATGCTCCTTCCCAGGGAACATCCTGGTGAATCTCCTCTGCAAGCCCCTCCAGTACAATCACATCCTTCCTGTAATGAGGCTCCCAGAATGACATACAGTACTCCATCATGGACTAAACCAAGCCCTGTATAGCACTTATAATCTACTCCCTGATTAATAAAAGCTACACCCAAGGTTCAATTCTTAACTTGTCCATTACCCTGTTCAGTCACATTCAGGGATGTGTGGAGAAACACCCTCTGAGCTCCCTAGTGTGCTGCCAATCATTGTGTAAACCCCATGTCTGGTTCCTCCTTCCAAAGTACATCACCTCATATTTATCAGGATCACATTCCATCTTCCATTGATCTGCCCATCTGATCATTCCACTCGAATCTTCCTGTAAAATCGGAACTTCCTCCTCACTGCCAACCACACGGCCAAACTTTATGTCAAACACAAACTTACTTATCACAACTCCCACCCCTCCACCCACCAACAGCCCCCCCCCCTCCAGATTCACATCTGTACCATTTATGAATGCTACAAACAATAAGGGACACAGCACTGATCTCTGTGGTACACCGGGGACACTGGTCTCCAGTCACACAAACAGCCTTCTCCCACCACCCTCTGCCTCCTGACACTAAGACAATTTTCGTTGTAACTTGTCAAGTTATCTTTGATACTGTGAGATTTTACTTTATTTTTTTCAGTTTCCAATGTGGAACTTTGTCAAAGATCTTGCTGCAAAACTAAATAAGCGACTTCCTTAAACTAATTCAATCAAATTCATTAGGTGTGACTTCACTCTGATAAAGTCATGATGATTACCCCTGATCAAACTTTGCGACTCTGATTGGAGTTCGATTTTCTCCTTCTCTATTTTCTCCAATAGTTTCCCGAACAGTGATCTAATACTCGCTCGTCCATTGTTACCTTGGCAAATCTCTACCACCCTTCCTGTGAAGTGGAATCATATTAGCTGCTCTCCAGTCCTCTGGCACCTCCCCTGTGGTCAGATTCTAATTAAAATTTCCTCCCTTGACTCCAACAGTATCCAGACCTGCGGACTGGTCCAATTTTATACCAGTCAAAGCCTCAAACCCCTGCTCGTATTTTACATCAATCTCTTCAAGAGCTTTCCAGTCCATCTTCTCGAATTCTGTACCTGCATCCTCCTTCTCCCAAGTAAAACAGCTGTGATGTTTACATGTACCAATCTATCAATGTTCTCCGGGTTGACGCACTGATTGCCCCCCTTTGGTTTCTAATGGACACTAACTGTTTGCTGATTATTCTGTTCTACTTGTCCGTGTAGAATACCGTGGGATTCTCTCTAATATCGCCTGCTTGTACTTCTCCATGTCCCTCTGTTATTCAGTCCCCTTTATGTTTCTAAGTTTCTAAGTTTCACTACAATCACCTCTCAACTTTTGAAACTCGAGATCACAGGCTGAGTTTCCCCATCAGACAATCTTGCCATTTTATGGATTAGTCTGGAAAATATCTTTTGCAGTTCCTCTATAGTAAGTTACTCTATCTTAGATTGGGACTCCAAACGGTACACAATACTCTAAGTTGAGTCTCAGCAACACTCTATGCAGCTGGTGCACGACATCTTCTATATTGCAATTACATACACATGAATGTACACCTAATTTTTCGTTTCCTATTTACATACGTTCTTCCCAATTCCTTTCACTTTAACTTTTCTTATGAAGGTAGTGGGAGAGTTCTTAAAAAAAGATGCTCCTGAATATCCAACGGTACGTTATCCATTAGCTCCTCGTTGCCTACGTCCACAAGAATCATCTTCACACCATTCCAAAAAATGTTGCCACTTACGATTTTAGTTTCATCGATGCATTATCATCCTCCCCAGTTTTCCCATTACCTTCTATAGATCCAGTAACATGTTCTTTGTAATTCCGCCCAAGAGACACCCGACCGCGCGGATTACAAGTTAACTGATCTGTAGTTCACCACTCTCCATCTTCATCCTTTCTTAAACGGTTGGATAATACTTATAACTTTTGCCATATCCAAATTGGCTAAATATCTTTCCAGAATGTATTGGAAAATAACATGAAAATCTGAGATGCAATCAATACGTCTATTGCTGCTTCCTCTGAAATTCTTGTATGAAGTACATCTGATCTGTCAGATTTACAAATACTCAATCTAGCTTCCTTTTAAAAGATGGCCTCAACACTGATAAGAATGATCTTAGACTTTACTTACAGAAGTCCCATGGTCCCTTGGTATTTCTGGGAAAATTTCTGGATATTCTGCCTTGAAGATAGACACAAAGAAACTGTTTCTTTCCCGTGATTTCTCTATCCTCTTCAATATATTACCCTGTCCGCACACCTACTGTTCCACATTTCACCTTGTTTTTACTTTTGTTTCATTCACTGATGTATTTGTTTTTTAGCAGTCTTTATTTTTTTTAGCAGTCTTTATGGTTTTCTTTTGTTTGCATGCTGTTTCGCTTTTTGATTTCCTTCTCAGTTTCTTGGTCATCCGTTGCTGGGTCCTACATTTCTCCGAATCCACTGGCTTACTACAACACTTGGCATTTTTCTAAGCTGCTTCCTTTGACCTAATAGGTACTTAAAGGTGAGGCTGAAAGGTTTAGGTTGGAGAGGAGGGTGGACCAGATTGATGGGAAGGAAGATGAACACATAGGAACGTTCAAAAGGGGGAGTGTGCTGAGTTGGAATATTGGAATGGGATAAGGTGGAGTTAGGGGAAATGGGGAAACTGGTGAAATCTACATTAATCCCCTGTGGTTGTAGGGTCCCAAGGCAGAAGAGGAACCTTTCTTCATCCATGCTTCGGGTGGTTAGGGTTTGGCGATGGAGGAGGCCCAGGACTCTCATGTCCTTGGCAGAGTGGAAAGGAGAGTTAAAATGTTCAGCCACAAGGTGGTGGAGTTGGTCAATGTGGCTGTTCCAGCGATGGTCTCTGAAATAATCCACGTATGTCTCGCCCATGTAGAGAAGACCACACTGAGTTTAAAGGATGCAGTAGATGAGGCGTTCTGTCTCCCTTCATCACCTATCACTTTCAACACCACCTTCATCTACCTATCGCATCCCTAGCTACCTGCCTCCTACCACACCCCCTTCACATTTATCGCTCAGCTCCCTTGACCCAGAAGCCTCATTCTGGATAAAGGGTTATGCCCGAAACGTCAATGCTCCTGCTCCTAGTACGCTGACTGACTGTGCTTTCCCAGCGCCACTGATCTCCAGCAGCTGCAGTGCGCACTTTCTCCTCACACCTTCAGGGCTTGCATGATTCAGATTTATAACAGTTACTTCAAATGAAACAAAAACTACCGTGTACTCAAACAGCATAAAAGAAAAAAAAACAATGCATTGTGGTCACGGTTCCCGAAAGGTCCTTTAAAGCAAAGTTTTCAATTAGCTTTTCTGATCATCCAACACCAAATCCTACATAACCTGATCTCTAGCTCAGTGCTCGACAAAATATTAATGCCAGCTATCTAACACATACTCATGAAATCCATTTTTCCCAGCATTAGCATTCAGTTGGGTTAACACAGTTTAGATATAATGTAAATAGTACATTATTACTGCAGTAGCCACAAAGTTGTATATCTCATTTTCCTGTTTTATAACCTGCCCAACATTTGTATTGCAGCTTTCACTTTGATATATAACTCCCATCAATGTTTCCTGCTCCTTGCTGTTTTTACACTCCACATTACAAGATTCTGTAGAATCTGAGCGATGTGGAATTTGGAGAGATTAATGGTAGAGATCATCTCGCCACATCATTTATGATCTTCTTAAGCATCATTGTGACATTTTCTCCAGATCTCCTGTTATGCTGGTGGAGTAGAGAAGGACAATGATCGTTCAACAATGCTCTGTGTTTCCCCCAGAGAGCTGAGACTGCTCTAACCTGGGTGGGAACCTTACAGCAGGCTGGTAAAGTATTGCTGCTGCTGTACAGGATCTTAGTGAATTCACATCTGGAGTAGTGTGTGCAGATTTGGTCTCTTCAATGAAGAAAGGATTTGTTATATTGGAAGCAGCTCAGAGATGGTTCCCTCAACTGATTCCTGAAATGAAGGTGCTAGATTATAACAAAAGGATGATCAGGTTGATCCAATAGCCATTGGAGTTTACAAAAATGAAAGAAGATCATATTTCAACATAGATGACAGGAAGGAGTCAACAACTGAAGAGAATTACACAGATAATGGAGGAATGCATTCCGTTCTTCAGCCTGTTACACACGACCAACAGAAGGATACTCAGGCCTTTGAACCTGTTCCACCAGAATAGGACGAGGCTGTTCATCCCTTGGAGCCGAATGTATATTTACAGGAGGAGGCCATTCAGCCCCTCGAATCTATAACACTGGCCCCAGAGTAGGCCATGCGGCACCAGTATCCTACTACACAGCAACAGGATCAGCCCATTCAGCCACCTCAAGTCCGTAACATAGGAACTGAAAGCGGTCACACAGTGACTGGAAATTTGTTACACTGGGAAAACAGGAGGCCATTCAGACCCACCGAGTCTGTTGCAAGAGAATTGGTAAAGGATAAAAACTATCTGAGACTTATTTCATGAGAAAGGAGGAGGTAATTCAGACACGTGACTGTTGTATGGGAACAAGAGAAGACCAATCAATCCCTCGGTCCCATTACTGGGATACATGAGGAGACCGCTCAGTATCTCCACCTGTTATGGAGAAATATGAGACGACCCATCAGCCCCTCAAAATGTTACACAGCAACGGGAAGATTCCATAATCCCCCACCCCTCTAACGCATCAACAGGAGGTGGTCATTCTGGCCTTGTAGATGACAACATGGGAACACCAGAAAGACGTCAGCCCATCGATTTTGTGCACCAGCAGGATAATGAGTCCAGTCAGCCACACATACCACTCATGCAGCAATCGGAGCACATCTCTTCAAACCTTTTGCCAATCAAACAGGAAGTCAATGAAAATGTAAAGGTTTTAGAAAGGGAAGAACTTATAATAACTGAATACATTAGGGAGTAAAATGTAACAGTAAAGTAGTGTAATTTAAGGCAAATTATTAGAATCCATTGCTGTGGACATTTGAAACGTAAACCACAATTCATCGGAGTCAACATGGTTTTACAAAGGATAAATCATGATTGAAGTGTTTTCTTGAGTTATTTAAAGATGTGACAAACAAGGTGGACAGTTGGAATCCTGGAAATGGAATATATCTGGTCTTCGTGAAGGATTCAGATACGTCGCTTCTCCAAAGAGTGAGTGGTAAGATCAGACAGCATCGGTTTAGGAGTAATGTATTGGCTTGGATGGAGGATTGGTTAACCAACAAAATGCAGTAAAATGGATTAACTGTGTCATTTTCTATTGGAAAATGCAATTTGTTGGGTGCCATAGATTTCAGTTCTCATGCTTCAACCATTTGTGATCGACATTATGACTCGGTTGACGGGATAGAAAATACTATAGCTACATTTTCAGATGACACTAACATTGGTGGGAAATTACTTCGGAATGATGATGCAAGAGATTTAAAAACTATTTGTATAGATTGGGTGAATGGGCAAACATTTGGCAATGAAAATTAAAGTGGATAAATATGGGGTTATTCAAGTTGGCCAGCCTAATAAAAAGGCAAATTATTATCTAAATGGAGAGAAACTTCCAAGTGCTTAAGTACAGAGGGATCTGGGTGTCTGCTTGCATATCACAGAAAACTTGCTTGCGGGTACTTGAAGTAATGAGGAATGCAAGCATAACTTCAGCGTTTATTTGTAAAAGGATAGAGTAGAAAAGTAGGGAGTGTTGCTGTAGCTATGCAAGGCGTTAGTGAGGCTGCAACTGGAGTACAGTTTGGGTGTCCTGCAGAATGAGGTATTTCCATTGGAGGTAATTCAGAAGAGCTTCATTAGATTGATTCCATATTTGAAGTGTTTGTCTTATGAAGAGAAATTGAGCAGTTTAGGCCTATGCTCTCGAGTTTATAAGAATGAAAGGAGAGCTTATTGAGGTCTATAAAATGCTAAATGTAATTGAAAGTATCGATGTGGAGTGGATATCTTTTCATGTCGCACAATCTCCAACAAGAGACAAGAGTTTTAGGATTGAGAGATGGCAGGGAAGTGGAACAGAGGCCGCGATGACATCAGCCATGATTGTATTCCATGGTAGAGCAGGTTCGAAGGGTTGGATTCCTGACTGATGCTCATTGTTCATATTCTGCTTTACGACTGTATTATATAGTAATGGGGGAGGATTATATATCAAACAGGAAGCAGGCACTCCGGATAAATCAGTCTAAATCAGTTTTACAGAACGTCACCCGTGGAGTCACACAGTGACCAGTGCTGGGTCCTCAACTATTTATAATCTATATCAATGATCAGGAGGATGGAACAGATATAGAGATACTGAGTTTGGTCATGTTGCTGTGATAAACAAGAGATTAAATTATCAAGAGAGGGTGGAGGGTCTACAGATAGAAACAGAGAGGTAAAGGCAATGGATAATAATTTGGCAGCTGCAATATAACATGATATACTCTATCATATTATTTACAGGAATAATGGAAGGCAGTATGTTACTGAAATGGAGAGGGATTACAGAGATTAATGATACTGTGTACTGGGGGGTTCACTCAGACCAGTTCAGACATGAGAGGTTTTGCTCCATCCTCCATCACCGAATGGTTACATTGATGGCAACATACTTTGAGATGATGGATATGTCACCCAGACCTGTTTGGAAAGTTCCAGAACATAGAAGCTGAATGAAACTGTGACCCTCACAGCCACTGGCAGCACCGTCCTTCCCCTGGTGTGAAGCTGCAGGACGTGTTAAAGGAGGTTACACCGCTCTGTGACCAGCTCCTTGTTCTGTCCGGGTCCCCTCACGCTCTGCTCCTGGGTTAAGTGGAGCTTGGGAAGCTGTTCCTGGAAAATCCGTGGTGGACACAGCAGATCCCTTTCCTCACACACTCACTGCGTGGTTTCAGAGCTTCGCCTCTCTGCAACCTCTGCTCCATTTGTTGTTCATGTTGCAGACCCAGATGTTGTAACTACAGTCCCCAGGCTCCATCCAAAGTTGGGTCACTAAATCCTCAGGTCTCCCTGAATGTCTGAGGCAGCTCACATCACAACATCCAGCAAACCAACCCCAGCCCCTCCACTAACTTTTCAATAACAGGAGTCAGTCAGAAACCCCTCGTCTATAAGTGTTGTGGACCAGACCAGATCCCCACAAAATATTTTAAGAAGGCCGCTTAGACCCAAACCTTTCGTTATTTGGAATATAGATGTGAAGTGTGCGTTCCAGATATGTTGTGACTGGTCAAACCACTCGACATTAAGTCAAATATAATCTATTTAAATGATTTAGATAAAATACTATCAAAGAAAAGAACATCTCAGGATGGCTTATATGTTTGAAAACTTACACAAACAATAGATCCCGTACCTTCTTGGTTTACACCGCTTGGCACAAAGACATAATCAAAAACAGATCTATACATGAAGTTTTTTGATCCAGGGGAAATCAACATCAACAAAGATCTCAGAGAGAAAGGCAGCTAGGGATCATGTATTGAAACTTCCAACCATTCTGGGACCCGAACAGCTTCTGAATGCTGCAGCTAAAAACAAAACGCGGAAACCTGGTCTGGGAGAGCTGGCCACTGCCCTTCCATCGTTACCACCGTTTTAATAAAACCTAAAGGCTTTCTCAGTTATTTACTTAAACTGTTTTCAGACAGCAGTTCTGCATCTCTGCCTTTAAAACTCTCCTCAAAAAAACCCTTTTTACAGTGATAGTATTCTCACAACTCCACCTTTAATCAAATGATCCATCAATATACAAAAATGGATTCATTTTAGATCTCCTAATCTTCCTCTATTAGTAGACTGGAACGAATATATATTACATTGACTCTGAGCATACAAATGTTCACAACTCGATTCGATTTCAGTCATTTTACTCCTGCCACAGAATGCCTTTTGTCTTTCTTCATCCAAGTCTCCACAACGTGTCAAAACTTACTTTTTCTCGCCCTGTCACCTGTATAATTTCAAATTGAATGGCAGCAATAATAAGCTCAGTTGAAACAGGCTGGTATTTTTCTCACTAAACTTCTCCAAAAACTTTAATGGGTCACGATCCGTGACAAAGATTTGTCTCAGGTGTGTTATTTGCAATTTAACTGCTGAAATGTTGTAATGCCAACACCAAGCTCAAGGCCTCCTTCCTCACTGTGGAATAAATCTGTTGATGTTTTCACTGGACACTCTGACCACACGTTACATAATGGAGCACTTCTCAGCTCTCCAATAGTCCCTCTGAATGACATAGCTCCTCATGTCTCAGCATAAAAGAGTTGCATCCTTCTGTATCTCTTAATGCTGTAACCTTTTTACCTGCTACCCCTGGCCTAGGCCAGTAAACCTTACTCTCACACGGATATGTTTTCAGAAGATCTCACACATTCATCTCAATCCCTCACAGAAACCAAACTTTGATTTCTGAACCCAATCATCATTATCAGCCATTTCAGCTTCTAATCTTGCCGTTTTAACAGTCTGCTTTTCGACACGATTTCTCACGACTGCTGGAAGTGAATTGTTGAACTTCTCCAAAATTAGCGTCTCACTCAGAGTGTCATAGCTTTGCTCTGTTTTTAATACCCTTCCCCACCTTTCAAAATTACTTTGTTTGATTCTTTCAAACACAACGTGCGTTTAACCAGGGATGCTATTTTAGATCCCTGAAACACTGTCGGCTTCTGGCACAAGCTCATATGCACTTCAGTTGGCTTTCTTCACCTCCTCCGATAGGGATGCAAATACCTATCAGCTTTGTTTGGATAAACTAAATCCACATGTTCTCTGGCCACTGCACTTGTTTAGCCACTTTCTGAAATGAAATTAAAAAGGCTCCCCCATCATTCTCATCAAATTTAGGTAATGCCTGGATGTATTTATACAGTTCCTGATCAGGCCTTTGGCTACCATAGAGTTGCTCAACCTCACTATCCTCTAATGAAAATCCAAACAAAGTGAAGAAGAATTTAGAATAACTTAACTATTGGAAAACCTGAGCTGAGTTGCTGGTAAAGCACAGCTGGTCAGTCAGCATCCAAGGAACAGGAGAATCGACGTTTCGGGCATGAGCCCTTCTTCAGGAATGAGGAAAGTGTGTCCAGCAGACTAAGATAAAAGGTAGGGAGGAGGGACTTGGGGGAGGGGCTTTGGAAATGTGATAGGTGGAAAGAGGTCAAGGTGAGGGTGATAGGTTAGAGTGGGGTGGGGGTGGAGAGGTCAGGAAGAAGATTGCAGGTTAGGAAGGCGGTGCTGAGTTCGAGGGAATTGACTGAGACAAGGTGGGGGAGGGGAAATGAGGAAACTGGTGAAATCCGAGTTCATCCCTTGTGGTTGGAGGGTTCCTAGGCGGAAGATGAGGCGCCTATTGGAAAACCTGACCGAATAATGGATACAGTGCGTTCTACAAATGGACTGTTCAATCTATTAACATCACCTAAACATACCCTTTGGCTAAAAGGAACATTCAGACATGAATTCTTGCATACAGTTCTCCAATCCAGGAGGAAGCACCATCAAGTGAGGCTTTAGAGAGAGTAGCAGCTAGGGATAATTTACTAAAACTTCCAACCCCTCTGGGACCCCAAGCACCCGGTGATTGTTACAGCTCCAGAAAAAAACAAACTAGAACGTGTGGTCTGTGCGAGCTGGCTATTGTTACTAGCATTTATTAAAATCCCTAAAAGCCCCGTAAGTTATTTACTTGAGACATTTTCATTAGGCAGTTTGTCCTTTAAGATCTCTTACTAATAAAAATGAGAAACTAATGATTTATTTAAAAAATTACAGCATTGTCAGGCAATTTAGATGCCTGGTCCTTCACTCAGTGGGCTCCCTCGTGTTACTGATCGCAAGGTCACCTGAGAGGGACAACCACAGGTACAGACCAAGTTACAAGAATGTGTCTCATAACTTCTGAAACACGCCTGTCCATGGACCATCACATGGGACATACCGGGAAGTAAATAACAGCTTGATACACACCATTTCAGTATTTCTGAGCTACACAATGCCAGCACTAGATACACTAAGGAGACAAAACCCAAGGCTAGGAAAAGATACAGAGGGACAGAAAGAGTCACATTAAAGAAAGAAAGAGACAGTTAATTATTGTGATTCTGTTCGCCGAGCTGGAAGTTTTTGTTGCAAACGTTTCGTCCCCTGGCTAGGCGACATCATCAGTGCTTGGGAGCCTCCTGCGAACAGTTAATTAACTGAAAAGATGTTGTGGAAATATGGGGAAAAAGACAGGGCAGTGGGACTCACTGGAGAAGTGAGATCTTTGTGAGTAAAATCACAGGAATGATAACATTGAATAAAGCATTGTCAGCTCAGCTGAAATGGTCTGTTACATCAAATTCTGAATCTGCTTCACCGACCACCACAAACAGATATAAACTGGGACAAGATGACAGCCCAGCATGGAGAGCTGTGCAGACCATGCGAGCGTGCTGCTCAGTAAACTGCACTATCGGCCCAGCATGGAGAG